>NW_015637122.1:824920-829681 GCF_001515625.1 Sinocyclocheilus rhinocerous
TCTTTTTTATGCTCAAACAGCAACATTACAGACTAACTAAAGTTGAAAAAGTGAAAATGCATAATAGGACCCCTTTAAGACCTTGTTTATATTCAAAATGTTAGTGTGGAGAAACTCTAATCTAGGGAAAATAAAATTTTTCAAAGTCTCACCATATAAAATGTGATTGCTGACATATCTTATTCTTTACCTCTGTACCTTTTTTAATCCCAAATTTTTCCCAGACATGAAAATATCCAAATGATGTGGTCAGGGCAGGCAGCAAACGATCAAAAACAAGGTAAACAGTTCAAGGTCAAAAACACAAAGGCAAGGCAAGAAAACACGGAAACTAGGGAAAGGTGACAGGCTAACAATAATCAGTAAAGTTAGTGTGTGTGAGTGCATCCTATATAGTCCTCCTGATTGGAAAAAGGTGAGATTGGTAATCAGTTCCAGGTAAGGGGTTTATGGGAGTTGTAGTCCAGACAGGGAATGGATCGTAACAATAAAGAAACACTACGCGCCTGTACATATAGATTGAACACATAATACGCATGTGCATGATGTCACCGTTTTCACAAATTCACGTTTCTGTAGTTTACACAGAGGAGATAACTGTATTGTTTTCAAAAACTTGCACTTTAAAAAACCCAAATGCTGTTGTCGCGTAAATAACCGCCTAATAAATGCATAAAACGTTTTCTGTTTTAAGTTGAAAATGGTGTCATGGAAACGCCCTCTAGGGATGTCCAATCCTGCTCTTGGAGTGCAAATGTTTGTTGAGTTTAGCATCAACCTTCCTCAACCTGCCTGGACGTTTCTAGTAATCCTAAATACCTCAATTATCTAGTTTAGATAAGGGATTACGGTGTACATTATTTCCTATTTCTTGTCACATTCAAGGTGAACAAAGCTGGTTTGTGTTGGGAGTGTTCTTGTCACAAATGTATCATCTTGCACTAACAAAACAGTCAAATGTATCTTTGAAGCAGAGATTTATGTTTATATGTATGCATCCTCCTAAGATACCTTGTTTTCCTATAATGCACTATACACACACACAAAAAAAACGGGTTGAAGAGGATGCGAGAGAAATTGTTGTTTGTAAATATACTTTTTTTATTCAGCACTGAAGGTATCCATACAAATCACTTTAAATTTCACAGATTTGACTATTTTACCCCAAAATTGTGTTGTGTATGTTTATATTTCATAAAATATTGTTTCAATCAAATCAAAAGTTATTAGGTGTCTTGTACTATTTACTTTCTATATTACACCTCCATTCAAAAGATTGGAGTTGGTAAGGTTTTTTTTTTTATGGTTTTGAGTCAAAAATACAATGAAACAGCAATATTGTGGAATATTATTAAAGTTTTAAAATAATTGTTTTCTATTTTAATATATTTTAAAATGTAATTGATTCTTGTGAATCAAAGCTGAATTTTCAACAGCCTTTACACAAGTAAAAGTTGTGGGGAAGTTGTGGCCTAATGGTTAGAGAGTCGGACTCGTAACCCAAAGGTTGCGGGTTCGAGTCTCGTACCGGCAGGGATTGTAGGTGGGGGGAGTGAATGTGCAGCGCTCTCTCCCACCTTCAATACCACGACTGAGGTGCCCTTGAGCAAGGCATCGAACCCCCAACTGCTCCCCAGGCGCCGCAGCAAAAAATGGCTGCCCACTGCTCCGTGTGTGTGTTCACTGCTGTGTGTGTGTGCACTTTGGATGGGATAAATGCAGAGCACTAATTCCGAGTATGGGTCACCATACTTGGCCACATGTCATGTCACGTCACTAAAAAGTACATAAAACATTCTAATTATTATCAATGTTAAGAACAGTTGTGCTGCTTAGTTATTTTTTTTTTTTTTTCAGGCTTCTTTGATGAATAGAAAGTGGATAGAGCTTGATTGAGGTTACTAAAACTAATAATAGACAATAGCCTCCAATCATTGTTCCCAAATGTCTTTGTTGCTAACAGTATTTTCACAGATGGCTGTGAACTCAGGACCACAATGGGGCAGCATAGACTCATTTACTTTACTTTGATGGCTGTAGAATCTGAACTTGTCATGCAGTTTTTCCATGAAGTGAACTGATGCCTCTATGAGGACAAGGAAGAAGCTTATATCTTAACTATAATTCAATTATTCACTCATTCACTCATTCTTTCTTCATAAGTTTCTTTTGAAGTTTTTTTTAAATCTCTAGATACTAAAACACATTCTACCACCCTTTATCAAATTTCTCAGTCATTTATGTGTGTCAATAAAGAATCAGATACATTTTCACCTCTTTGGATCACAGCCATAATCTTATTTTATTATACGACTCTTTATAATATTTTAAAGTAAAACTTAATTGAACTACTAAAAAAGTCCACATTTTAAGTGTACATAATTGTGTTGTGTTAAGAAACATAGTCATGTCTTTAAGTACAATTTAGTGGTTTAAGATAAATATTATAATTTTATTTGCAAGTGCAGTTTATTAAATATACTTTTAAGATTTGAAGTACACTACCAGTGCACATTCAATAGAATTAAAGGGGTCCTATTATGCTCTTTTACAAAGTCTTGATTTTGTTTTGGGGGTGTACTAGAACCGGCTTTTTTCCGGCAACACATTATTTTTCACATATTTTATTTTATTAAAACCAGTGTTGGGGGTAACGCATTACAAGTAACGCGAGTTACGTATTTTCTATTAGTGCTACCAGTATTACAACATCAATATTGTAAATATTTTGTAACATTTGAATTTTTAATTTAGTGCAATATTTTGTCATTGCAACATTTTAGTCAAACATTTAAAAAAAATTTTTTTTTAATAAATTTTTTGTTTTAACGTTTTAACGTTTAAAGTGTTTTAACATTTGTGTGTCTTTTTTTATTGCTGAAGTGTGATGAAATTTCTTCTTCTGCATTCTACTGTACGGACGTAAATTTACTTTCCCTTCAGCCTGAGGCTTATTCATTTCACTTTTGGTGTGAAAAGGCTTTTATATTTGCCAAAAACAGAACTTTTTTTATTTTAAAAACAAACAAGCAAGCCCTGTCCAGATTTAAAAAGTAACGCAAAAGTAACGTAACGCATTACTTTCCATAAAAAGTAACTAAGTACCGTAATTAGTTACTTTTTATGGAGTAACGCAATATTGTAATGCATTACTTTTAAAAGTAACTTTCCCCAACACTGATTAAAACACCTCTCTCCCCAGTCTGGCATGAACGGTGTTATGTCCTGTGTTAATGTTCATAGATTGCAATACTGGGCCAGTACACTAGAAGCTGCAAGAGTTAATGTTCTGTTGTTGAGAAGGAGCGAGTAGAAGGAAGAATAAAGAAGTGTTGGGAATGTTGTGAACTAGTCATTCTCTCTCCTTTTAATTTCTTTCATTACGAGTTCCAAACATTACAAATGGCTCGAATAGTTCCTGTATCAAATGAAGGCCCGCCTTCTGAAATACGAAATGTGCTGTGATTGGTTAGCTGGGCCAGTGTGTGCTGTGATTGGCACCACTCGGCGCCTGGTAGGGAAATGCCACGCCCCTTACCATAGTGCCTGCGAGCTTCAGTGTAAATATCTGCACATATTTAATTGAGACCCTTTATTTTTTACATTGAGAGCTTTATAAATTAAAACCTTTTTTACGGTCACTATTGCGACCGGTGGGATTAAACGGGTTTAATTAAACTTTTACAACGTGTCACCTGTCTGTCTATTGAACTCACTCCCAGATGCCAGAGGGCGCTGTCTGTTGAACATCAAACTGTCCACTTCCTGTGCCATGACTTCTAATTATTACATGAGGTTTAAATCATTACATAAAATTATACTAAATAGTATGGAAGAACTGGTAAGGTGGCAGTGCTCAGCAAGGAGTGTTGCCCTGCACAGATATGTCGGAGATGTCTCTCTCATCTAAACATTTCCTACTCTCCACACTCTCAGAAATAAAGGTAAAAAAGCTGTCACTGGGGCAGTACCTTTTCAAAAGGTACATGTTTGTTCCTAAAGGGCCCATTTTGGTACCTTAAAGGTACATATTAGTACTTAAAGTGTGCATATTAGAACCTAATAGGTACAAACATGTACATTTTGAAAAGGTACCGCCCCAGTGACAGCTTTTGTACCTTTATTTCTGAGATATCTTTTGAACAAGACATGACTGCAATAAAAGAGCGGGAACATTTTTAACAATTGAAACCTTAAGTTTCATACTGTTACTCACAGATATCATATGGCTTCAGAAGACTTTGATTACAATTTATTTTATATTTATATATATATATATAGTGACGGATCCAGCAAGTAACTGGTTATTTCTGAGTTACAGGTGATTTGGCTGAGGGGAGTGGTTGCACACCTAAAGGTAATCATGGCGCTCTATAAAAGACTGGGACAGAGATGGCGAGTGTGACATGAGCGTGGGCTGGGCTTGTGCGGAGCTTGAGCTGTGTTTGTTTGCTCCGTACCTTGGGTTACACATGAGGCTACCGGAGGACTGATGAGATGTGAGGGATACGGGAGATCACCGCCGCCGTTGATCCATCTCCTTTGGGGATGGTTGTTGTTCTTGGAGGATCCATGGACTGTGTTTGGTTGGATTACTGTCTTTCATACTTGTTACACACTTACATGTATCTGCTGACACACTGACTACCATTTATATTGACATTCTACATTGTTCTGTTTTATATGGACAAATAAATTCACTTAATAATAAGCTGTGGTGTGTGGTGACTCCCTTATTTTGTTGCGATCCAGAAAGAGATC
>NW_015637122.1:831006-842766 GCF_001515625.1 Sinocyclocheilus rhinocerous
TATATATATATATATATAATTTGTATTCAAAGTCTTCTGAAGCCACATATCTGTAACAGTATGAAACTTAAGGTTTCAATTGTTAAAAATGTTCCCGCTCTTTTATTGCAGTCATGTCTCATTCAAAAGATATATACGGACATTAGCATGGCGCAATGGCATGTCAGAAATGGCAAAGCCAGTGGCATGTCAGAAATCAAACCTCATGTAATGCTTCTTCATGTGGCAATTTTTGTATGCGTTTTAAATGTTATACAGCTGGACACTTTGGGTCCATTCCTCACACATTATTTTGGCTTTTTAAATTGAAAGTCATACTACAACAAATATGTCATAATGACAGGATTATACCCCAATTTATAATTTCTTGACAATAAATCTTCCCATGTTCTTCGCGTCTGTGTATTGACGCCAAAGGTTTCTCATTGAATGTATTGGAGTACCCTGCAGTGACTCCAAGGGGTCCTGACTAATTGTCCAATTGTTGGGAGTGAGAATGTGTTTTAAAAAAAGCATCTTAATCACTAACAACCCACAGTATGGTTTAACCAAGCACTAAATTAGCACTGTGCTAAGTCATTAGCATTCTATTCGGTGGTTCGCTTTTTACTCATAGTGATTTCTTTGAGTAACACCAATTATTGAGGCCAAAGTGTACTTTAAATGGACATTGCCTGGGAGTGGACATAACTTAATCACAGCTCAATTTAGACAGAATTTGTTATGTCCAGTTAGATGCCCTATTCTCTGGTGGCACTGCAAAAAGCATTTTTGGCCCAATATACTCAAAAATTATATTCTGTTGGCTGGACGACTCTGTAATTTTCTCTTTATGAGACTGGAGTGATCACATAGAGAAATAGGCCTGGCTGGTCTTTCCTTTGCTGTGAGTTTCAAGGTCGGTGAGCATCTATGATTCAGCTCTCTTGGATGTCAGTCAGCGTTTGCCATTATTTCTAGAGATCTGACATGGAAAAGGAGTGTTCTATTTCAAGGTATTCATAAGTGCTTCTATAGTTCCATAAGAAAGAGTAAAAGGCTTGTTCAACGAACAGGGTACCAAACAGGGCCTGAAAAATAGGTGCTTATCCAAAAATCGGTGCTTAACCTTCATATAATGTTGATCGTTTGAGATCGTTTGAGATGTTGATTGGGATATCAATCTCAATATTACATGACATTGCTTTAATTTGTTAGTGGTTTGCATTTTTTTTTTTGCAATCCTGTTACCATAACTTGGGACAGTATGAATGAACATCAAAATCAAATACACAATTAAAAATTGGCAGCATGTGTAAATTGAAAATATAGCCTAAATTAAGCTAGTACAAAGCAAAGGCTACAGCTAATTTGGGACCAATTTTGTATATATGTTTGATAATTTTTTTTTTCTTACAATCACTTGGTCAAAAGATCGGTCTTGGAGCTTGTACCCGCTTCCCAATATATGCCAGAAGGGGCGGACCACTGGATTATTAATTGGTGGTCTGCAGATCCAGATCCCACTCTTATCCCTTCCCTCGAACTCTGTTCTTCTCCGTCGGTCCCATCCGACTGCTTGGATGATCCGGGTCTGTCCTCCCTCCACTGAAGTCCTTCCTCCTCTGATGTTCCTGCACAGTCTCCTTGTTCTTGTGTCCCTGACACTCTGGTCTCATCCCCTCGGCTGGTTCCATCCACTCCCTTGGATCCACTGTCTCTGCTGGTGTTGTCCAGCTCCTCAGCTCCGCTCTCCACCTGATTGTGGTGGATCATAACAGTTTCAATCTAATGCAGTCAGGGCAGGACTGGGACAAAAAATCAGCCCTGGCATTTTTTGGTCCAGGTGGCCCACCACCACATCATCACGGCCAATACATCCACAACATGCTGCTGTGAGCATGTAATAAATATTGCTGCAGCAAATATAACATACATGAAATAACCCCCACATAGCATACATGAATCACCTCGTAGCAGATCTATACAGGTGGAGCTGGGGAAGGTGGAGGGTTTCTGAAGCAAGCTGCAACTGCTACGGCAAGCACTAGTCATATATTTGAATGTTGAGCAGCGAGCTCATTGGCTACCGATACAGGAGAGAACCAATCAGCTGTGCCATGTGATAATGATGTCATTAGGTCAGATTTAGTTAGACCTATTAGACTGCGCCATCTAGAGTTTAATGCCAGAACTCTCTCTCTCTCTCTCTATGTGTGTGTGTGTGTGTGTGTGTGTGTGTGTACAGTATATATCCCCAAAGAAAAGAAGCTAAAAGGACAAAGTATAATTTCTAATTAATAAAAATAAGTATGCAACTGTGTACAACATATAGGCTACTATAATTTAAAATGTTGCCAGTAATCTTCACACTAAGGGACAGCAAAGATCTCCTCAAAGAATGCAACCTTTATAAGAATAAGAGAGGAAAGCGAAGAATAAGTTAATAAATTATGATTTTTTAAACACAGTGATAACAGTACTGGTATCTTTAATATTGAAAGTTAAGTATTTGAATATATTGCAAACTCACAAAATAATGGTGTGTGAATATCCCATCTCATTGTTTTGGATAAGAATAAAACGTCAGGTCATATTTAAATCTAGATTTATTTGCATTGGCCAATGGAAACCTCTGTGAACACACTTGACCTGGCCAATAAAGTGCAAGGGACGAATTTTCGTTTTATTAAAACGTGTTTACGTATTCTACACTCAAGGCGTGCACACGCATTATAGGACAGGTTAAATTCCTCCATTTCCCCTTCATGCGAGCCCCTATTACCAAGCTCCTTACCGATTAAACTCCTCTCCTCCTCCTGCCTGTCCCTTTGGCCCGCATCACTCACAGCAGAGCAAGAGTGTTCTTGATATCACTGCTGTGTACATTTCGGAACTGCCGACAACGAGACACATTTTGCTTCATCTGCCTCCAAATTTTTAAGCTACTTTTCCCTAACCTTTTCAGCACCACCGTTTCGCTTTGGTCTGTCCATTTTAAGAGACTGAGAGGAAGGTGGAAGAGAGGTGAAGCGATATTTACCTAGGCGGAGCAAGATCCCTTATCACTCCGTCTGCATGATGGGCCGGTCCTTGGCGGAAAAAAATAAAATAATTGTACCCGCCCAAAAGTTGCAACGGCCCACTGGGAAAATGCCCGGTATGCCAGATTACCAGCCCAGCACTGAATGCAGTGCAGTAATGCTTTTAAATTAGAAGAAACAGAAACTTAGGTCCCAGGTTCAAGTCCCTGCTGAGCCAGGAAGCATTTTTGTGTGTAGTTTGCATGTTCTCCCCATGTCTACATGGGTTTCCTCTGGGTGCTCATGTTTCCCCATAAACCAAGGACATGCAGCATAGGTGAATTAGATACTATAAATTGCCCATAGGTGTGAATATATGTGTGCGTGTTTGTGTGAAAGCCCTGTGATGGACAGGCCATCCATTCAGAATGTCCTGTGCCTGAGGCCATATGTGTGGCACCGGGTATTTTGTCATGGGCAATGGTGAAATACGCAGTTTAGCAAACATAATATAATCGACCTATAATCTGAATATAATCAGAATATAATTAATAGACATTGAAAAAATAATCGACCCCTCAATGCTACAGTTGACCAATCAGAATAATGTATTAAGAGCCATGTAATAAGAAGACATATGTTATACGATAACCTCATGGAACGTGCGCATTCACGGTGATAATATGATGATTCATAATGCTGAACCTCATAATCAAACAGCAGCTGTTAGAGTCAGTGATTCAGATTTAAGCTCTGGAAGAAAACAGAAATGTGGTGGACAGCCTGACTCATATACTTAAGCTGTTGTTAAGGAGAGGGAAGATAAACAGAGATTTGACTACAAACAAAATACAAAATGTTTGAAAAAATAAAACAAACAACAAATAAATAAATAAATAAATAAATTTAATTTAAAAGGGGGCAGGGGGTGTATGGGGACAATACACACATTAATTAATGACCAGAGTTGTGCATAGCCCAAACCATGGAAAAAACAAACAAACAACAACAACAACAACAACATTTTTGTTAACCCTAAAACACAACAAAATGAAGTGCAAAATTGAAAATAAGGTAAAACACCTGTAACAATTTTGGTCGTACATTGTACCCTATTTTTACAGTTTTTTTTTTTTTTGTTTTTTTTTCAGTGTGAGAGTATTTATGTAAACTATGTTTTTTTAAACACTTTGCAGTAATGTCAAATTATAATTTTTTTAATAATTATAATCTTTTGCCATGCTTTAACAAATTACACTTATTGTGATGTATTGACTAACATACTAAATCACGTGTAAAGTAGGCTACTTGGTTATAATTTTATCTGTAGTGTTATTTGCTATTGCATTTAAAGTTAATACATTTTAAATGTACTAAATTGCAACTTGTTTTGCAACTAATTTGCAAATGTGTATGTGTAATTACAAATATATTTTGATACATATAGGCCAACTTTCAATAGAAATAACATTAAAGCATATTTTAGTTTACAATAAATATTCTGCAGTACACTTCAACCGTATTTTAAAGACAATAGAAGGAACTTTGAAGTTAAGTGAGTGGAATTCACTGTAGTAAATACTGTATATCACTGTCGTAATTACAGTGGATAGCTGTAGCAGTGTTGTGCATCAATCGCACCCTATCCCTTGCGGCCTTCCTTCCGTGGGACAGGGCCAATCACTGTTTATGGATAACATAGAAATGAATGAGAAGCACCGTAAACTGAATCCTACCTGTCAGGTAGAATTTGTTGCACAACTGTCCGTGACGATTTTATTCAGCATTTTTCAGTGTAAAAATCTGAAAAGTCTAAAAATAGATCCATCCAAAACAGTTGTTTAATGGTAAACATGTTAAAGATTAGCCAGTGGGCTGTCAGTTCATTAAATGATAAGCTGTTTTGCCACAAAATCACTTCTCCTCCTTTGACATCCATTTAAAAAAAAACCCAGACACATGTAGTCTTCTTCCCGGCGTGTGAAACAGAAGACATTCACCTTATTAGAAGCTATCAGCTATCATCACAATGCATTACCGCGGAAGTATGGGTGCTGCAGCACCCCCTGTCCTAGCCCCAGAAAAAAATAGGGGGGCTTGGGGGTGCGGTGTTGAAAATAAGTAAATGAAAAATTTGCAACAATAAATAAAATTCATTTTATTAATTCGTATATTCTTTAAAATTCATTGAAAAAAGTAGCCTAAGCCTACGATGACATTATAAGCAAAAGTTGAATTAAGTTAAATCAAATTGACTGTGAAAGTCGTTTCAACTTATTAAACTGACTTAAAAAATAATTTGTTGCCATGACTTTTTGATCATATTATTATTACCTGTAACATCTGTGCCGTACCCATATTAAGATTAACGACCATTTCTACAACCATTGCTAAGAGACAGCAGATAAAGATCGACAGCGTCTTCAGCAGCAAGCAATCCCGCATTCTCAGATCTGTAGGGCTTATTCTGGTGTTTAATGCTAGACCTTTCCTATTCTTGTATCCTATTCTTAATACTTAAGGTTGTAACACAAATAACGAATGCTTAGTTTGTGGCCCATTAGGCTATCATTAATAAAAAAAACAAACAAAAAAACAGGCTATACAATAAAATAGCAGCTAGCCTACAATAACATATTCACTTATATTAAACATTGAACTTTTATTAGCCTAACAAAATGAATAAGGATACTATGTTTTACCCACAAATAAATAATGTAGAGCCCTGCACGGGCCTCCAATATTGGTCCTAGCCCGGCCCTTGCCTGACACCTTATCAGAATTCTCGGCCCAAATCCGACTGGAGCCCGTGTCTTTTCTCTTTTCCCCATTATACTGCTGTTGCAGCCATTAAAGTATTTCAATTTTGTTTTTAATGGCAAAGTGGTTTTTTCGTTTCTTTATGACGTTAATTTAGAAATAGCCTATGTCTGGAACATTTTTTTTTTGTGTGTGTAAAATTCAAGTTTTTTTATAGTAAGGACCAAGCGGCCAGCGGCAGACAGTGAGTTGATCATATTAGCATATGTTTGATCAATTTAGCGTTCTCAGATCATCACGGCTTGAAATAAAATAAAATCTATAGATATAAAACACTTAAAGCATATCACAATGTTAGTTTAAACGTCTAACCTATATAAATGTGCGCTGTTAAATGTGTGCATATCCGGAGAGTGGAAGCTAAAGCGCGCTCGGCAGCACATAGAAGCGCCAGCGCATCACTTGCATTTTTTTCTTAATAAAATGCGCCGTCATTTTTGCTCATAAAGATAAGAGTAATACATCATTATACACTGTAAAGGGTCTACATTTATTTGTGTGCACTCACAAGAAAACTTTGTGCTTTTGTAAAATAAGGAAAACAAACAGGTTGCGCTTTCTGCCGTCTCGGTACTGAACAGGAGCGCTTCACAAAAGTTAATCGAAACTCAGCGAATATTTGCCTTACAGACATGATACATATATATATAGAAAGCTTTAAATTACTTTAAAACGAAATAATTCAAATCGAAAACAAAAACTCTTTCATTATTTAATCCTTAAAGATTTCTCTCTAAAGGCGCGTCCAATGAGGAGATGGCGAGTCATGATCGTCAACTTCGTCTTTGCGACACTGACTCAGAAAACAGTAGTTTATTAATAATAATAATTAATAATAATTCAAATATCTCTTTACTATTTCCCCCGACACATTCATAGTAGGCTAATTACTCTTTTAGCTACTTTTTTTTTCTTCTCTCTGGTCGGGTCAGCCCTAATCCAGTCCTCTTTTTTTTTTTTAGCATAACTCTTGAGTAAAACGATTAAGACAAAACACTGTCTGTTGTAACCCAAATAAATAAGGTCTTTTCCATGGTTTAAAAACGAATGGTTATTTTGTGTTTATTTTTATTTTTAAATTTTTATGAAAACACAGCAGCAATAAAGACAAACACTTTATTTATTTACTTTATTAAACGAATGAAACAAAAGTTCCGCCATGTCAGTGTTCTCGCATCACACTCAAAATACGTTCCCGCGGCTATGTCACAATGATTTTGAAACTGATATTTCAAGGTAAAAAATGCACATACAGGTGGTTTAGGTATATATATTTTTAAGTATAATATAAGTAGGCTATAATATTTCTGCAGTAAGTTCTCTTTTTAAAATATGTTAGAAGTGTATTTCTGTTTCACAAGGGTAAATACGACAGGAACATGAAAATGTAGCTACTGCATAGGAGGCACGACCCAGGTGTAAAACTTTTAATGTGGGAAAACTTACATTAAAAACTTAGTGGATCTTCAAAATTGATGTCACTATTGGAAAGTGTGTACTGCATGCAAACACCCTTCTCTGTGATTGGCCAGAGCTTTGACATCGTCCCCCTCCGCAGCTCCTCCCCCAGTCTCCCCTGCACCAGGACCATCACTCGCATCCTTAGAGCAGCACGTTCTCTGCATCCAGTCGACTCCTGCTCCATCCTGGTACAGCAGGCTTGAAGCTTTGAGATTACAGTAATGGAGAGCTTGCTGGATAACCCGATGAAAGCCGTGCTTTATCTCAAAGAACTGACCACTATTGTTCAAAACCAGCAGAGTCTGATTCAAACCCAGCGGCAGCAGATCGACGAGCTGGAGAGGAAGGTTGAGGATCTGATCGGCGAGAACCGTCAGCTGAGAGATCCGCATCAATACCACCACCATCATCCGCACCACCATCACCACCCATCCCCGCGGACCAGCAGCCCACAACCGGCCGCTCATCCGCACCAGCATTCGGCGACTCACGGTCAAGCCCAGCCGCAGCAGCATCTGTCCAAACAGCCGCAGCATCCTCCGGCAGCTCCCATTCATCACCCGCAGCATCTGCAGCTTGTATCGACGTCCCCACCGACTCTCAAAGCGACCCAGTCCAGCCCGGAGTCCGCGGAGGACGATAAGAGGAGCCCGTCCTGCAAGTCTCTGGTTCCGCAGACTCCTTCGACACTGTGCCGTTCCGTTGGACTCGCCAGGAAACCGGAGTGAGTAAAAATCACACTGACAAACGAACAGTACATCACACACACTCTGTTACCGGGTGATCATGCGGCATTTGTATGCTTTCAGAAATCGGTACATTACAGAGTATGTTCGCTAAAGGGGGAATGCAATTTTGTATCACTGTCGTACACTTTTAAAGGTACATATAACGATTCATATGACATATAATTAATAATAATAATACTACAGCCTAATTAATATTATCTAACTATTATCTAACTATACTTAGAATATTCACATTTTCACTGATACATTCTATATCTAATAATAATACATTTAATTTTAAGCACCTTTCAAACATCAAATGAAGCTCAAAATGCTTCATATATTAGAAAATAAAAATTATAAACCGTGCAAAATTGAGTGATAGAGTAAAAAACAAATTACAAACAATGAACGTATTATATGTAATACATATGAGGACACAAGGATGGATAATTTAACTATTTGTATTATAATCAGGGTATTAAATAAACATATTACAGTATTACATGTATTACAGTGTATTAGGGCTGTCAAAATGACTGAAAAACTAAATTCGAATTTTCTACTTAAATATGATCAAAATTCGAATTATATTCGAATTTAAAAGGCATAATTTCAGTTAGGGGGAAAAAAAGCTTTTGGCTTCTCTCCTGAGGCCACAAGAGGGCGCATCGAGCAAAATATTATGCACGTTTCTTCAAAGCGTAATAAAATAACACGACTATCTTTGAAAAAAAGTGCATAATGTTTAAAATAATGTTTATAAACCATATATAATTAATTAAGTTGATTAAACAATTAGAAAAAAAACAGCACCATGTATGTATGTGTAGTTTACAGTTTTTCTGAATTGCTAAAACACTAAACCCCAATCTCTGAACCACATTCTCACTAGCTTAAACCAATTTGCCGAATAAAGCAGTCTTTCTGCTAAACCTTAAACACGGCTCTATTAGGCTCTATTAGCAAATCTCATGCACTCTTTTTGCAAAACTCTAAACACATTCTCTTTCACTTACACACTTATCACACTGTGATGCATTTGTGCTGCAAAATGCTAAACACAAGCGGCAAAAGTTAAACACAACTAAAGCACAGTTGTCATCGTTTACACACAACGATTCAAAATTGTTCAGAAAAACCGCCATAAAGTCTTGAGACATGTTTTTTTAAAAGTTGAACTTACATTAATTTTACATGGCTTTCTAAACATGCCGTTCTCTGCCAGACGCGAGTGCAACGCTGATAGATGTCCCTCTAGAAAATGTGATAAATGTGTGAACGACTTGGTTTCAGTTTTGACGTAAACATCTTCTCCACACTGACGCTCTCGTTTTCCGCAATATATTGAATGAACAACGTAGCAGCGCCGCATCTAGTGGGTTCAGCTGGATAGGCTATCAAAAGCAATGACACTTACACCGTCGTCGCAGTTCGTGCGCCACTGATAGGCTGCCTGACGGCTGACGCAGACCTAAAATTCGAATGCAACGTTTTTGCATTCGAATGTGGAATTTGTTTTAAAAAATTCGACGAATATTCAAAATGTGATTTTTTTTTTTGACAGCCCTACAGCGTATTAGCATTAAATACCTTTATAAATTATTAAACATAGAGAATATGTATAATGGACATAATATGTAGATTAATTGTTTAAAAAAAGACGTTAAGTTGTTAAATCAAAACATTAAGTTGGAGCTTTAAGGAGCTATTTTTATCTGACTGTTAAAAATTATGATGATGATGATTTTTTTTAAATGTTACCTATAGTCTGAGTGATTCTGTCATATTAATTAATAGTTTTTATTTGAATAACCAGTATATTTAGATACTACCACATGAAGAATTAGCACCAACTATACCTGACAAAACATTTTAGTGTAGAAAATGTACCAAAGTTTACAGAATTCCTATTCTAATTCTCATGTATGTATGTATGAATCAATTGAAACGTTCTATCAATCATAATTTTGATAAATTGATAGAACTCCAAAATATCACAAAGCAATGACTAGTATTTTCAGAACCAATATGACAATTATGATCACCAAGAGGATAAAATATCCTTGCAGAATGAACTTTTAACCTTTTAAGTCCTCCGTAGCACACCTGTAATTTCCTGTAGCAGGGAAACTTTCCAATACAGGTAGGATTTTAAAGATTACTTTGTAGTGGACAAACTAGATAAATTCCTACAGTATTTATAAAGATGGCATACAGTAACACTAACAACATGTCATTACAAAACTTTCTATCTATAATCACATAGTAAACACACTGTTAATTATTATTCATTATTACACATAGTACTTATGTGAAATTACACAGTAAGAGGGATGCTTTAATGTACCCTAGAACAAAGAATTATACATATTTGATTTGATTTGATTGCTTTACGCATGCTTCTGCAGATAATGAATATTAATGATACACAGACAATCAACTGGATGTGAGTGTACTCTATAGATTTTCTGGGTCTTTTAACACACTGACTGGCTTTTGTCAACCCAACTCACAGAAAACCAACTCATGCTGATTGCCTCAGTAAATCCTCTTTAATATCAAAGGCCTATTTTAGGGCTCTTTCTACGAATCTGCTGAACAATATCCGGCTTTATCCTGCTATGATGTTGTGGTGTAACTGGACTGATGTCACTTACAATCTGAAAGTGAGATAGTACAATAATTGTCTTTAGGTATTAACTCGCAACCTGATTAAGATAAAATCTAGGCCAAAAATAAAGTGAATACTGTAGAAAGTTATTAAACCAAATCAGTTGAGTAATAGAAGATATTAAAAAGATATTCCGAGTTCAGTATAAGCCTAGTCGACAGCACTTTTACAACAATAATTGATTTTGATTTGGTAAAATAAAAACTGGCTTACAGTGAGGCACTTGCTGAAGACTCCATAAACTGTAAAATACTCACTGTTTCAATAGTATAGCCACAGGACATGAACAATATGCATCGTAACACGATTTTAGTGTGACAAAATCGCTTTCTTACGTTTTCTGTGTAAAATTTTATCCAATACAATTTTGTTGCCATGACAATATAATACTAAAACCCTAAAACGATTGTAAACATGATGAGAACAACATTACAGCTCAAATAACACTAAATTGTACCAGGAGATTTAATAAAAGTGCTTTTATAAATTTCTAAGCTTCGCACCTCTACTTTTACTAAAAAAAATCAGCCCCTTTACACATTAGGAAAATGTGCCTCTACCTATGTTTTTGCTAAACTTCAAAAACCTTTGCATATAAAACCTATGCATAAAGCTGAAATAAACACTAACGGCAGTAATTTTATTCCTTTTCATACAAATTTTACAGGGGCACATATATATAAATATATATATATATATATATATATATATAGTGTATATATATATATATACAATATATATATAGAGAGAGAGAGAGAGAGAGATGCTTGCTTTGTAGAATCAGATAACACTGGAAGGACAGGTGTTTGGTTGACTTAACGTGAGAACAAGAGATGTTGTGTATGTGTGATTGATGTGAGTAATGTATTCGTGTGAGGGTCAAGCACTTCTTTTTCCTCTTATAACTCTCACTGTATCCACCGCCATCAAGGTTGGTTTACTCTTCGCACGCTCATGTAAAAAGGCTCACTCCTATACCAAGCATGGCACGTCACTGTTGCCTTCGCAGCACAGCAGCAAACAGTGCCATGGTCACGCTCATCTTTGGTCTAGGTGGCCTGTACTTAGCAGATTA
>NW_015637122.1:843034-845589 GCF_001515625.1 Sinocyclocheilus rhinocerous
TATATATATATATATATATATATATATACTGCATATATATATATATACATTTTAAACAAAGACTTTTACAATAGTGCATGATTAGTAAACTATACATTTTGATGTTTGCAATGCATGATCAGTTTCATACTGTGTGTATGACTTTTTTTTACATAATAAACTTGCATAGTCCTGTGAAACAATAGACTTTAGACTTGTAAAAGGAAGTACATGGCATGGTTACTTCAGCAAATGAGTTTTGATACCACGTTTGCTTTTGTTAACACTGTTGGGAAGGGAAGGGGAAGGGATTAGTTTAGGTCGTGCATTATTTTAAAAATACAACAAAGTTAATGCATTATTTTCAAATACAACATAGCATTAACCTTTTAGCCCCACTCACTGGATATTTCAATAGCAAAGATGCCAGACGTTATTATTCACCTAGATGGATGTGAACATATTTATAAGATGTACCTGTAACTTATTCAGTAGGTTCTCTTCAAACATTGGAAAGTGAAAACTGACCGCAGAAAGAACAGTTTATGCTAATGTCCACAATAGCATTGCTGTAAGAAACACTGAGAATGCAACACATACTTGCTTTGCATTAGGAATCTGACACATCTGAGTTGATTTGAGTTGCTCTATCTCTGATTTGAGGCTTTATCTTCTTAAAACCATCCACTTAAGAAGGATATGGATATTTGTTTTTGCATATACCAGATGACACAGTGAGTCACCGCAGCTGGGATCTGAAAGGGCACAGGTCAGATGAACCTACGTGCTGTGGAATTAATGTGCAGGCTAAGATTAATGGCAGTCATAAATCACACTCGAAGGTTAAAATGGAAGGATTAAATAAATAAGCCACATGGAATGTTAGTTAGACTGGATGCTTCCAGTATATACTATATATATATATATATATATATATATATATATATCCACTGTATTTGGGTATCCAGTGACAATCATCCAGAAAATCCAGTGACATGAAATCACTTTTAATTAAATGAAGAAGCTAGTTCTCAATTTCTACCACCACCTTTGGCATCATCAACTTTTCCTTTACCAGTTAGACATTTTGAAGGCCAAAACTGTTTAAGATCTCAGTGAGAGTCTGGTGTAACTGCTGGGCAGATGTGATTTTCTTTTACTACACATTGAATGACAGATGGCATACTTTAGAAAAATGTGATATTTCTGAATGCATGTCCAGAAAAACTAATATCCATATGTTCTTTTACATCTCTTTGCCAGCACGTTTTATAAGGCAGTGTTCATATTTATTTATTTATTTACCATATTGATTGCAGTATTGTGTAATAGAGGCATTTAGAGGACTTGGATTAGATGAGTACTTAATTTGAATAATGCATATGCTAATTGTTAGTTGAGGCCTACATATCTGTAGGCCAATATTTTCCATTCAGCAGCTTAATATATTTCTCAGCTGATGTCACAGACCTCAAAACACACATGCGCTCAGGTTTGAACACCATCTGTTGTATTTGGCATCTGTGTTTGCTGAAATATCCAGAAACACAGAATGATTGGAATGCTAAGAATATGCCGTGAAGCAGCATGTCCAAATATGCTATAAAACCCTAGACAGAATCGAAGTTTTTTCATAATTGAAACCGAAACCGGCGTCAGCTTTGAGGAATGAAGCAAGCGCTTGAAGGAATGCCTCCACATGTCTAAGGCACGTAGGCAGCGCCGCGTGACCTTGAACATGCAAAGCGGGTTTCCTCTCGGGCAGAACCCCTTGGTCTTCAGCCACCACTGTAGGGGTCTCATGTACAGCAGGCCAAAAGGTATCACATTGGACGCAGCTGCCATCAGACCCAGCAGTTTTTGAAACTGCTTGACAGTGAGTGACCAGCCTTCTTTCACTCTCGCGACTGCAGTGAGGATCGACTCGATCCGAGCAGGGGACAGACGTGCCTGCATCGTGGTCAAATCCCACACTATGCCCAGATAAGTGGTTCTCTGTAATGGAGAAAGCACACTTTTCTTGGCGTTTCGCCTTAACCCCAGCTCTCTCATGTGGGCGAGAACGACATCTCAATGTCGAACCGCCACCTGCTCCGATTTAACTAATATCAACCATTTGTCGATATAATTGAGTATGCGGATGCCCTGGAGTCGCAAGGTAGCCAGAGCAGCATCCACACACTTTGTGAAAGTGCGGGGTGAGAGTAAGCATCCTGAACTTCAGTCACATGACTGAGCAGTTCAACTGATGCAGATCTAAAATGGGACGCAACCCTTCATCCTTCTTCGGAACGATGAAGTACCGGCTGTAGAACCCGGACTCTCTTTCGTGAAGAGGGACCCCCTCGATGGCCTTCTTCCTCAAGAGAGTGTCTACTTCTTGTTCCATTACCAGAGCCTGCTCGGGGCCCACCAGTGTGGGAATGACCCCATTAAAACGAGGCAGAGGAGAACCGAACTGGATTCGGTAGCCTCTCTCCACAGTGTGCAGGACCCACTGAGACACATTTGGCAGTAGTTTCCACGCTGCTAAATAGTCTACTAAGGGAATCAGTCTCTCGAGACTGATCTCTGGT
>NW_015637122.1:850108-858295 GCF_001515625.1 Sinocyclocheilus rhinocerous
AGTGTGCAGGACCCCCTGAGACACATTTGGCAGTAGTTTCCACGATGCTAAATAGTCTACTAAGGGAATCAGTCTCTCAAGACTGACCTCTGGTGTGATCAGAGCGGCCAGCTTGGTGCCCTGAAGCGGCGAACCGGCGAACCGGCAGGGGACAGCCGAACTAGCTACTCCAGAGACCTCCGAAGAGGTGGCGAGCCTCTTAGCACCGCTACGTTTCCAGGCAGTAACTGAGAGAATCGCTTGCGGGAGACTGCTGCGCCCTGAAGCACCGTGGGTGGGAGGGTTGGCAGACCGATCTCCTGAGGGCACTGAGGAGAGACGGGTACCGTGTGATGAGGTGTGAACCTCTCTTCCCCAGACCGAACAGGCCAGAAGGCGCAAGTGGGGCATCCATGAGGAAGACCCTGTCTTTCATGTCAGACAGGGTCAACCACAGGTGCCTCTCCGCTGCCACCAGTGCTGCCATAGACCTGCCGATGGCGCGGGCGGTCTCTTTGGTGGCACGGAGAGACAGATCAGCGGTTTGTCTGAGCTCTGTGATATCATCAGACTTAACCTCCTCAATCTTATCTAGCTCTTTCAGCAGGTCGGCTTGGTACACCTGTAACACTGCCATAGTGTGCAGACACGCACCAGCCTGACCTGCTGCCATGTACCCTTTGAAGTACCCTCTGAAGTTGTATGCAGCGGCTTGGAGGGCAATGCCGGAGCCTTTAAGGATAAGCCTGTAACCGTGCTCATTCAACCCCGCCATATTAGCATAGTAGTCAGAAGTGGGGTCAAAGAGGCAGGCCGAGAATGGTTTAGCCCACGACCTCGACACCTCTGTGTGGAGGTCAGGGAAAAACGGCAGGCTCCGGTGTGGAGGTTGCGGCCTAGACCGCAGAAAGCATTCGTCCAGCTTGCTTTTCTGCGGTTCAGCTTGTTTCTCGGCGGGCCAATCGATGTTCAACTTGGCCACAGCACGAGTAACCACCTCCAAAAACTCCTCATACTGGGGCGAATGAGGGGGCAAATCCTCATCGACGCCCTCCACGTCAACCTCGTCAAGGAAGACAGGCGGAGCGTCGAGAACCTCTCCCCGGGGGGAGTAACCACAGAATGGGATTATGATTGCTTTTCTGCGGTTCAGCCTGTTTCTCGGCGGGCCAATCGATGTTCAACTTGGCCACAGCACGAGTAACCACCTCCAAAAGCTCCTCATACTGGGGCGAATGAGGGGGCGAATCCTCATTGACGCCATCCACGTCAACCAGGAAGAAAGGCGGAGCGTCGAGCCCTCTCCCCGGGGAGAAGTAACCGCAGAACGGGCTTCCGATCCCAGAGAGCGGGCGCTGGATCTGGCGGGTGAGGAAGGAGATAAGGACTCGCCCGTCTCTATTCCCTCCACCAGATCCATCTGCGAACCCCACCCGTAATGTAGCGTAGGCAGAGAGGAACACACAGCCTATAACGCTGTCTGCTCTCGCCCAAATATTTTGTCTTTGCCTCCGCTTTAGACATACTGGAGCTTATAGTGGACAAACAACACTAAATAAGACTCACAACAGAGATTTGACTGACACACACACAGAGCGCTTGCTGAATGACAGAAAGCTGACACCGATTTCACCGCACATGCTTTTATAGCTTCCTGGTCGCTACGTCACCCGCCCGTGATGTCTCGCCCATCCATTGGACTGATTACACACGCGATTCAGAGCACCGTCACACTGAAGGAGTTCCCATAGCGTTTTCCGACGCAGCTCGAGTTTCTAAAGGGGAACTGTTGTACTGATAAAGGGAGCAATAAAAGTGGCATTATTTAGGTTACTGTAGTATATGGAGCGTCAGGAGTTGTAGATTTGTGTACAGGCTCAAAATGGCCAGAGAGAAAGAACTTTCTTTGAAAACACGCCAGTCTACTGATGTGCTTATAAATGAAGGCTATTCAATGTGAGAAATTGCGAGGAAACTTAAAATATCTTACCATGCTGTGAACTACTCCCTTCATAGAACAGCTTTTGTGGGAGCAGCTTGACCGTATGGTACGGAGGAAGAGTCCATCAAGCCAATCCATCTTGTGGGAGATGCTCCAGGAAGCATGGGATGAAATCTCAACAGATTACCTTGAAAAATTAACAGCTAGAATGAGAAAGATCTGCGAGACTGTGCTGCATAAGGTGGCTTTTTTGATGAAAACAAAGTTTGAAGAACACATTCGTTGTCTCAAATAAAATCATTATTTCTAACTCTGACAATGACTACATGTCCTTTTCATTTGCTGAATTGGCTATTGAAATTAATTTCATGTGTGTTTTCATGGAAAACAAGGACATTTCCAAGTGATCCCAAACTTTTGAACAGTAGTGAATAGTAAAGAGTACTTATTACAGAAATAAAACACTTTAAAATAATATACTTATATACAACATCAGATTATACAGCATCAGAGGTCACACAAGACAGGATGTGAACTCAACAGTGTTTATTTAAAAACAAAAGATGATAACAACAGAAGAATGGTAAGTACTGATTGAGCAGTGATAAACAGTGATGATATGTGCATGGAGTAACACAGTATTTGGTTGCAGGTAGTGTGGAGAGAATACAAAGAATACTCAAGCCACGAGGAGATGATGGAGCAACAAGGAGAACAAAGAGGGATAATCAGGTAAGTCACAACAGGTAAGTAGAGAGTGTTTATATTGTCCTTGTCCTTATAGTGTACTCGGGTGAGCGTGAGTATAACATAGATTGTGATGGAAAGAGGGTGGTAACTGAGCCTGGTGTAACTGTGAAACTACCCTCCCATCCACAGAGCATTCCTGAGGGTTAGACATACTGGGCCACCAGTAGCGGTTTCGGATAAGCGAGAGGGTTTGCTGCTTGCTAGGATGAATCAAGCCCAGGGAGTCTATAAGTTGACAGCAGAGTGAAGATGGAAGGAAAATGAATCCCTCTGGGCAACCCAGTAGAGCAGGTTCAACAGTGGGAGCTTCAGCGATTCTGGTGTCCAGGGACCATTGAATCGGGCTTACAATCAAGGAACTTGTAAGGATGGGTTCAAGCTCAAAGGGTGGTATGGAAGGAACATGAATTCCTGAGAGGGTGCCTGCTTTGGTATTCTTGGACTCTGGATGGTAGGTGACATGAAAGTTGAACTGCGTAAAGAACAGGGCTTTGACTGTGGTAGGTTGTGGACAGGACTGAGCAACTTGCATCTTCCCCTGGTAAATCTGAATTCCCTCTTGGCTGTTGATATATCCGAAGAAGTGTGTGGATGGCAGGTAGAACATGTTTTAAACAGCTGGTGCTCTCTTAGCTTTTCCAAAACGAGAGTCACGTAGTGACAATGGCCAGTTGGATTCCAGGAGTAAATCTGGACATAATTAATGTAGATGATGACAAACCAATGGAGATACTCCTGGAACACCTTGTTCACAAAGTTCTGGAATACGGAGGGCACTGGCCAACCCATATAGCATCACCTGGTATTCATAGTGTCCTGTTGGCATGACGAAGGTGGCCTTTCACTTGTCCCCCTTCCATATTCAAACAAGGTTGTACGCACTCTTTAGGTTCAGATTTGAGAATGCTCTTGCCCCATGGAATTGTTCCAATGCGGCAGGGGCCAGTGGAAATAGATAACGGAATTTGATTGTAATATTAAATAAAATAACTAAAATATTCCAAGGCACTTGTGTTGGTAAGTGTAAAAAGCCTTTGATAAACTGGGCTAAGTCATAAAAAAGTTGATCAACGTGTTTCGGCTTGACACAGCCTTCTTGAGGACACATATCCATTACTAACCCAAGCATTCTTTAACCTATCTCAAACCTATCCTGGAGTACCCCCAGCCCTGCACATTTTGTATGTCTCCCTCATCTATCACACCTGATTCAACTCATCAGCTCATTAGTGGAGACTGCAAGACCTGAAGTGGGTGTGTCAGATATAGGGAGACATACAAAATGTGCAGTGCTGGGGGTACTTCATGGAGAGGTTTGAGAACTACTGCTTTAAACTATCGGCAATAAGTGGATCATCACAATAGCTGATTAATCAAATTGATTAGTGGGAGTCGTGACCAGCCAACTCTTAAAAATCAAACTTTGTAGTAACTTTCAACACATAGAGAGAGAGAGAAATAGATAGTAATAAATAAATTAATGAAATTAGAAAAATATCTGATAGTAGTATTGTTAGGAGCTCAATAATGTATGCAGGGCTCCATTCTTCTTAGGTAGGAAGAAGACATTTGAAACAACATGGGGTTTGGAAGGGTGGACATATCCCTGTTTCAGAGCCTCTTCCACGTAGTCCTCCATGGCCATCTGCTCTGGTAATGACAGGGGATAGACTCGTCCTTTGGGCAGGGGTAGACATGGCAAGAGATCACTGGCTTGTTATTTGGAGGAAGTTGGGAGGCCCTTTGTGGACTGAAGATGTCGAGGTATGGATAATATTAGCTGGGGACATCTACCTGGCTCTCAGCATGTGGGCAACAGATGTAGCATTGATGTAGAAGGGTTGGTTCTCCGCAAGGGATTTTTGAGGATGATGCTGAGGCAGATGAAGGCATCTTTGGAAGCATTGTTCACCCCACTTGAGGATCTCTCCAGTAGCCCACAACAGTCAAGGAGAATGTTGTTAAACCCAAGGACGTCTCAGGATGACGTCAGCAGTCAAGCTCTCCAGTACCAAAAAAGAGGTGATTTCCTGATGGGTACACCCTAGCTGAAGTTGGAGTGTGGCTGTACAGTGGGAAACGGTATCATTGCCCAGGGGTTTGCCCACAATGGAGTGGATGGGGAGTTTCAGATTGCAAGGGATCATTGGGAGAACTGACATCAGAGATTCCTGGAGACGAAGTTTCCGGCCACTCCTGAGTCAAGGAGTGCCGTAACTGTATGGGAGACAGAATTAGGAAATCAATACTTAAGTTTGTAGTGGATAATTTATCTTAGAAAGTGGTTGAATGATGACGACAGCAAGATCTCATAGGACACTCTGTGATGAAATGGTCGCCAGCTCCTCAATACAGACACAGCCTCTCCATCACATGTCATTGTCATTTACGTGGGGAAAGGCAAAACAAGTCAATTTGCATTGGCTCAAAATATGGTTCTGGAGGGTGACCAAAGAGGGAGGATTGCAGGGCGCTGTTGTTAATACTACATGACTGCAGTTGATGACCCACCCAGATGGAGAGTTGAATGAAGTTCTCCAGTCCCATCTGGTTGTCACATGCTGTGAAACGCAGCCAGAGGGACGGTATCAGGCCCTGCCTGTTAGCCTTAGTCATGGCTGAAGTGAATAATCGATGACAGATTTCTTTCCTTGATGAAGATGGTAAAGTTTTTCATTAAGCTTTGCTTTGCTGGCCAGAATATCGAAAACTTGACAGAAGTGGTTGAGGAATACATCCAATGATTGCACTATAAAGCTGGACTAATTTCACAAATAATTGGCCCACTGCAGGGCTTGTCCAGTGAGCAGTAAGATTTTTGGACCTCATTGGGGAACTGTTGCAGATACATTTCCAGGACTAGAGGACTCTGAAGTAAAAAAACACTGCAATCCTCCTCTACATCAAAGTAGGGTGCGGGATTGACCGTGGGACTGGCAGAACAGGTAGTAAAGGAGGATGGCAGTGCTTGTGTATCAGCACTGGTATCCGTGGCTCTGGAGTGTGGTTGTAGTAAATCTCGACAAAGATCATTAACAAGCTCCTCAATGGGATCCAGTAGTGGTAATGATTATGGTGCACTGTGTGACTGCCCCGCTGAGTCCATAATGTTGGTCTGGACATGTGCCATTGATTTGGCTTTTATCTAAAGACAAAAGGTGATAACAAAAGAAGAAGGATAGTACTGATACAGCAGTGATAAATAAACAGTGCGCGTAGTAACTGACAGTCTATGGTTTTAGGTAACGGAGATAACACAAGGAATATTCCAAAGATGACAAGAAGACAATGGAGACGAAGTAGCAATGAGGAGAACAACGAGGGAGAGTCAGGTAAGTCTAAACAGGTAAGTAAAGAGTCCAACAGTGACGTCATACACAAGCAAGTACAGACAATGAATCAACATTTGGCCTGAGTGTTTATAGTTTCTTTAATTACAGTAATGATCCATGGCAGGTGTGGCTGAACAGTACTTGGATAAGCGTGAGATTAATGGAGGAGCTGGTATAGCCATGACAAGTGCAAACGGAATGTGATATTTTTTTCCACTTACTTGCATGTTAATTGCATGTTAAATTGCAATTAAATGAAAAAAGTATTATAGTTTTAAATTAATATTAAATGTAGTTAGCTGAATTTAGTGCTTTTTTGACCCACTTAAGTAGCACTTAAGCATCTTCACATGCAATTTCATAATTACTTCAATTGTCTTTTGAAATATGGTTAAAGCGTACTGACGAATGTACTGAAAAGTGGTAGTATTTAATCTAATTTCTATTGAAACGTATATTACACATTTGTAATGATGATGAACTTTAAATGTAATGTTGGTACTAAAATTAAAATTATAATTAAGTACTTTTTAAAGAACAATAATATATTATTAATACATAGTGATTTAAATGTACTTTAGGTTACTTTTGCACATTTTAAAAGCGTACTTAAGATTATTAAGAAACAGTCATGAACGTATACTCTCTTTAAGTAAACGTAAAAAGACTTTCATTTGATCAATATTGTATTATATGCAAGTACAGTTATTATGTGTTATACTTATGGTCTTATTTATATTTGTATGTAGTGTAGGGTATCAGAGCGAATCAGACAATTTAAGATTTGATCAGATTGGTGTTGAACAACCCAAAGAGCTGAATTCCACAGAGAGGCCCAAGGCAACAGGATGTTTGTAAATCAGATCCTGGCACCACGAGTCTGAAGTGAGCCTAACAAACTAGCAGCTTCAAACAGCTTTCAACATTAAACAAAAGAACACTTACTGACAATTCCAACTCAGAAAGGAGATTGTCAAATTTGGGGCAAATAACCAAGATTAATGTTTGAAGAGACAACATCATGACCATAACATGAGGGAAATCATTATTGGAGACTTTGTTTGGTGGTTTCCCCCACCCAGGACAAGTACCAGACTGAGATTCCTTAAGAGACCTTTTAACCTCTGTGGTCTTCACAGAACATGTCCTTACGTCCACAGAATGGCACAGAAACCGCCTTTCCATGTATATACAGTGGGTACGGAAAGTATTCAGACCCCCTTAAATTTTTCACTCTTTGTTATATTGCAGCCATTTGCTAAAATCATTTGAGTTAATTTTCTTTCCTCATTAATGTACACACAGCACCCCATATTGACAGAAAAACACAGAATTGTTGACATCTTTGCAGATTTATTAAAAAAGAAAAACTGAAAAATGCTCAGTATTTAGTAGAAGCACCCTTTTGATCTAATACAGCCATGAGTCTTTTTAGGAAAGATGCAACAAGTTTTTCACACATGGATTTGGGGATCCTCTGCCATTCCTCCTTGCAAATCCTCTCCAGTTCTGTCAGGTTGGATGGTAAACGTTGGTGGACAGCCATTTTTAGGTCTCTCCAGAGATGCTCAATTGAGTTTAAGTCAGGGCTCTGGCTGGGCCATTCAAGAACAGTCACAGAGTTGTTGTGAAGCCACTCCTTCGTTATTTTAGCTGTGTGCTTAGGGTCATTGTCTTGTTGGAAGGTTAAGATCACATGTTGATTTATGTATTGGGAGGAGAAACATACAACACACAAAGCAAAGACAATATCTAATTGGTCAAGACACCATTTGGGATGTGCCCATCAGCCCGGTTTAAATACTCAGCACACCATCAAATTATGCTTTTAGTCATAGCTTTTAGCTATGCTTTTAGTCATCGCTTTTAGGTTTTGTCCTTGCCTTTTTGCCACCAAGTTTTTGCTTACAGGCCAGCTGCTCCTCTAAAACCATGAGGGGAAATGCCACCTAGTCTCATCAAACTTTACTCTTTTCATTCTTTTACTTTAATTTATTTCCTTTTCCTTTGAGAGTTTCGTGTTCTGAATTAAGTTTTGTCTCTGAGTTCACCTCGAGTCTGTGACCTCCTCAAAACTTTAACCAGCCCACAACTCCGCATCTTAAGCCAACGCCCAACCATTGGCTTCCCAAGACGTCACTTCAACGACTACTGAACTTCCAGCCAATCAGCAACCTCGGGAAA
>NW_015637122.1:858427-885468 GCF_001515625.1 Sinocyclocheilus rhinocerous
TGTAATGAAATGTGTTTAAGCGGTTTAAGGTTAAAAAAACACATTATTTTCAACATGCTGTACATTATTGTTTCTCCTCTATGCTCCGCCTTTCTGAAACGTTTCGATTTTTACAAAGCTCATCAGTCGGAAAAGCGAGGTGTGCTCTGATTGGCCAGCTATCCAGTGCCAGGGGTTTTCAACCTGTGGGGCCACCCACCTGTCAAGGGGGGCGCGAGCATCAGTTAATTCAGATACGTTCCCTTGAGAATTTATGAATATGAGTGAACAAATCTTTAGCCATCCACTAGGGGGCAATCTGACTCCCACTGCTAGTCGACAAATCTTAAATGATTCCCTTTGAGCTAAATTGACCTGTTTCCCTTACAGTAGTTACAGTCATTATGTTTGCCATTTTTTTCAGTGTCATTAGTGGTGTGGAAATTACACTCCACCTAAAAGTTTATAAAGGTTAAAAAAAGCACTGTGAGTTCCAGATTCTCCTCACTGAATATTTAAAGATGTCCTCAAAGTTTGTTCTCTTCTCCTTACGAGTGGCATCCTTCCTGCCAGGGTCACAAGTCACAAGTCTGTTTTAGAGTTCGTCTCAAATAAGGACAAGTTGTTTTTCTAATTTGGCTGTACTGCTCAGAACACATGTCCCTGCAGGGAGGGAGGAAAAGTTTCTACTTGAAATGGGATTGATGTGATGGAAAGATATAAGGGCATGAGGGAAGGTGGATGAAGCCTGGTTTTCAGAAATGTTCCTGATGAGTGAAGACAACCAGGAGATGAAAGTTTGTCCTAATTTGACTTAATTTAATCATTGGTGTGGTAATTAGATTTTATGTGACTCATTTAATATTTCCCCCATTTTTTATTGGCACATAGAGTAAAGAAGGGATGGGAAAATATTGGGAAGAAAGGAATAATTTGATAAATGCATGGTATGGGTCAGGATCAAACCTGTGTTGTCCACATGAGCACCACAGCTCAATGTTTTTTAAAAACAATATTGGTACCACTTTACAATAAGTTTCCATTGGTTAACTACATTAGCCATTACCATAACCATAATGATCCTAAAAACAAACTTGCCATTTTGGGGATAAAATCATGAAGTATACATATGTAGCTCTGTACATTGTGTAAACTTGCAAACCTCCTTGACAGTTGCAATTTGTGACTTTACCCTCCATTTCAGTCACTCCTTCCAATTCTAATTACTGTTTGATTATGCATATGTGTGTGTGTGTGTGTGTGTGTGTGTGTCTGTGTGGAGTGGGCTATTGAGGTACAGGTTGCTCTTGGGCATCCCTCTGGATCTGAAGTGCTGCCTCAGGTGCGACCCACAACATCGCCAGCTCTCACCTCTCACATCAGAACACGCAGGTGTTCGCCCAAGTGATCTGACTTTTACTTTTATGCACACACATTGACATTTACTACAAATATGAATACACACACTTGGCATATTCCCCCTGGCATACACCAACTCCCTGTCTGCTCCTTGGCTCCTATGTGGCTCCCCATTTCTCTCCATATTTGTCTGCAGCTGAGGAACTACAGGATAGCAGTGTGTGCCAAGACTGTGAAGCTAGATAGAAATGAAGGAAAGCTGTAGCTATGCCATTCATATTACACTTAAAATTGTTATGATTTATTTAGTACTTTTTTTCAGTAATTCATCCTAACTCTATTATTCACCTGATTTTAATGTAAGAATGAACTGGTCCATTTGTAACTTGAATGTGTGAGGCTTCCGGTGTCAGCTGCTATTAGTTATTTTAGCTGTTCAAAAATAGTCTGTTATGCTGTTTGATATTGCAAACTTATTTTTATCACAATCATAAACACACTCCTTTGTTGCACAAATAGTACTGTTATTCTTCTCGTTATTTACCTATAGTGACAAATGACTTAGTCTTGCACATTTGTGGAAAATAACTTCTGTGTTGCAGAAAATTATGGATACAATGGACCAAAATGTATGTTTATAATAATCACAAACACCATTAATTTTGTAACATTTAATTATTTTACATTCTTAAATACTTTATACATTATTAAACATATACTTAAATATTTTACATTAAACTAAAACTTGTGTGTCTGTATTAATAACTAAACATCATCATATAAACACCCAGTCAGTTATTACATGGACTTTTCACAATCCTTTACAACATAACAGCAATGGTTTTTGGTTTAGTTTGATTCAGATATGACCAGAAGAAAGACTTGAGGTTCACTGAGTGAGTCACATGTTAATTTATCTATACCACTCAGACTTATTCAAGTGAGTGAACTAATTTGTGATTTGTTTTGACTGATTCATTTGTGGCACATTGCAAAAGGAAGATGTGATGTATATTTTTTATTGTTTTGTGACATCCTTTCTTTCTCTCTTATCATGCAGTTCAGACTACAAGGTCACAACTAAGTTAAAACATGATTCCTTTTGCCCTGGTGTCGGTGACAAGTGTAGATTACTGTAGAGAAGACTGTCAGAGTGTTTTAGTATGGTGTTGATTCCACACCAGCAGAAAAATGCAGACACTCGAGAACCAAACATCATGAAAATCATTCGGTTCCAGTATTGGTATACAAAATGGAAGTGGTTCTGAATAAAAATCGGTTCTCGTTTCTCAACCCTAGTGCTGGTGCTAGGATTTTCTCAGTGTGGATGCCAGGCACGTCTGTGTGGTTATGACAGGCTGACTGGCTCTGGCTTTTTGTGTGGCAGAAACCCAAATCATGAATAGCCTATCACATTTTGTATTGAGCGCTTTTAGATTGCTTCATTTTTCTTTTTCCTTTTTTTCCAAGTCTGTGCAGCAGCATCTGAAAAAGCCTTGCACATCATTAGTCAAGACCGTGCGTGCTCAGAAACAGGAATGTGGGGGGAAGGGTGTGAAAAGGTGACTATGCAAAGGTGACTTTCAAACATTTGCAGCACTCCCTGCTGCACCCAATGGACAGAGAGACAGAGAGAGATGGCGATTGGGAAAGGTTGCACAGTAGTGGAATTCTAAAAGACAGTGCGACCAAATGTTTATACATAGTGACCACACACTGACTCACTCACAAATAATAAGTGTCATGATACACTGTGATACCACTTCCATCTGAAAATATCTAAAAATATATATGTAATAATCATGTTATCCCTGTATTATTATTTAGATTATTTTATTCAAGGTCATACTACATAATAATATAATTAAAATGCTACTGACAGCTACACCAACACTAATGTGACTACAAGCAATGCCATTGACAGCAATGATACTCGCCGTAGAGGCCTTTCCACAATGAGCGTGATGCGAAAAAGGGAGGCGAATCGCTGACGAACGGTGCTTTCACACCGAGCGCGAAACGATTGTTCACCTTCTGCTAATTCACACCTGAACACTAGGTGGCGCCAACCAACAATGCATTTTTCCTCAGATATGTATCTCATATATGGATTTAACATCTAAATTAAGATAAACAAAGTTTGGCTCTACACCAGAAACACAAACTCTCTATAATGCTTACAATAGGCTACATCCTAAAATATAATTAGAAGTACAATTAGCATCAAGGTACACTTGAAAATGTAGTTGCTTACCCACTTTAAACCATCATTGAGTGCTTGTAATAACTTCCAATTGTGATTTATAGTTGATTTTGATTCTATAATAAGCAGACACATGCATTGGACGGCCTGTGTTTTCGCTTTGTGAAAATGAAAAGATTCGTCGAAATGGTGCGAAAAAAAAAACATTCGCATTTTCGGTGCGCGAATGTTCGCGGTCTATGTGGAAAGCCTCCATAGAAATGTATTGTTTTATTCCAGCTCGTCATCGCGTCCAATATTCGTTTAGCTTTTTCGCGCTCAGTGTGGAAAGGCCTTAATGCTGCTAACAATATGAAAATAGCGCCATTGACAGCAACAGCACTGACAACAACGCCATTGGCAGTAATGCCACTGACACCAATGCTACTGACAGTAAGACAGTAAAGCCACTGACATCAATATCAGTGACAGTTTGATAGTAACACCATTTATAGCAACATGACTGAAAGCAATCCTGCTGACAGTAATGCTGTTGACAGCTACATCACTGACACCGATGACTGACATCAACTCCATTGACAGCAGTGCCACTGACAGTATTGCTATTGACAGCTACACCACTGACACCAATGTGACTGACATCAATGCCTCCGACAGTAATGCTACCAACAGCTGACAACTACAACAACTGACAGCAATGCCACTAACAGCAACACTACTGACAGTAATATCACTGATAGTAATGCCGTTGACAGCAACACCACTTATAGCCACTGACAATAACAATGCAAATGTCAGCAATGCTACTAACAGTAAAGCTACTGACAGCTACACGACTGACGCCAATTTGACTGACAACAGCGTAAACTCTTTTTTTTCACACATTGTAAAAAAAAAAAACCACACTGTTTGCAACGTTTTGAGGAATTTATTATGTGCTGGTCATAAAAGTATTTTTGGTGTTTTAAGAGTGTGATAACCACTGTGTTGGTAATTGCATTTTTTATTAATTCAGCTTTTTCTTATTTTAAAAGATAATATATTTCACAACATCTTTTTTCTGCTTTTGTTATTTTCGAGCATATTTTCATGCTCTAAGAGTGAATTATAAATAGTATTGTTAAGATTATACATACTGTCCCCCACCTAAAATTTGTCTTTTGCCCCCCTACGCATTGAGAAATCCTGTTGGATGTTCAAGGATGTGCATTTCGTTTTTAACATAGAAATTAATATTCCTTTTCAAAAAATGCTTCAGTGGAGGAAGATGAATTATATGGGGATGGGGACATAATATGAATTATATATTATATGCACGAGATGAAACCCTTTAAGTTAATCTTATGAGAATGGAGTTAGCTTCCAGAAAAATCAGTTGACGTCTGAGAGACCATTTATAGCAACATGACTGAAAGCAATGCTGCTGACAGTAATGCTGTTGACAGCTACATCACTGACACCGATGACTGACATCAACTCCATTGACAGCAGTACCACTGACAGTATTGCTATTGACAGCTACACCACTGACACCAATGTGACTGACATCAATGCCTCCGACAGTAATGCTACCAACAGCTGACAACTACAACAACTGACAGCAATGCCACTAACAGCAACAACACTGACTGTTGGCAACGCTACTGACAGTGACATCACTAATAGCAATGCCGTTGACAACAACACCACTTAAAGTATAGCCATTGACAGCAACACCACTTAAAGTATAGCCATTGACAGCAACAATGCAACTGACATCAGTAACAATGTAACTGAAAGCTACTGACAGCTACACTGCTGACGCCAAAGTGAATGACAGCAACGTAACTGACAACAATGCTCTGAAAGTAATGCTACTCACACAGCTGACACCAATGCCTCTTACAGGAACATCACAGACATCAGTGTGACTGACCAAAACAACTGAGAGCCATGTCACTGACAACAATGCCATTTACAGCAATGGTACTGACAGTAATGCCACTGACAGCAATGCCACTGACAGTAATGTCACTAACAATATGGAAGTAATTCCACTGACAAAATATAATTGATGGTAACACCACTTTCAGTATGAGAGTAATGGCAGATTATAGTGTCAATGACAGATTGACAGTAACACATTTGATTGCAACACCACTGACATATTGACTAATGGCATTGACAAATTTTGTAGATTTGAATAAGGTTGATTTCTTTTCCCCCCACATATCTTCACACATTGTAAGAAAACTCACTGTTTGGTCAGTTGCAACCTTTTGAGGAAGTTCTTAAGTGCTGGTCATAAAAGTCTTTTTAATGTTTTAAGAGTGTGATAACCACTTTGTTGGCAATTGCTTTAACATGAATTGTTAAATACGTTTTTATTAATTAAGCTTTTTCTTATTTCAGTTCTTATCAAAGATACTATAACATCTATAAAGATACAACATCTTTTTCTGTTATTGTTATTTTGGAGCACATTTTCATGCTCTAAGAGTGAATTATATATATATATATATATTTTTTTTTTTAAGATTATACATAACTGTCCACCACCTATTATTTGTCTGTTACCCCCTTACACATTGAGAAATCCTGATCTAGTATGTTGCATGCTCAAGGATGTGCATTTCTTCTTTAACAGAAATGAATATTCCTTTTCAAATAATGCTTCAATTGAGAAAGATGCGATTTATTTGCATTTAACCAATGTTTTATGGATATGGGAGAGCTTGCCATAATTACTGTTATGCCGGCATGTCGACAGTGCAATCATTTCTCAGCATGGGCACTAGGAAGTTGGTAGCAGCTTTTCACTTGTGGAATGTCTAATTAGTAAAAAAAAAAATTGTTTTGTCCAAATGTCTGATTTAGTATGCCATACAATTTATAATCATCTGGAAGGTCAAAGACGACAAAAAAGCACCACCAAACGGAATTTTAAAAGTGTCAATTTTTACATGTTTATGAATTTGTTTTTTAATGATGCCATGCAAAACTTGCTGCTGTCAAGGGGTAAATAAAATACCTACTGTGACCAAGAGATGAAACCCTTTAACTTAATCTTATGAGAACGGAAATTAGCTTCCAGAAAAATATCTTCATTAAAGCGAAACAACTTAGTTGACATCTGAGAGCGACTGCAGCTGTGGATTGCATGCACATGTGGTCAGTGCTGCAGTGCAGTTGCGCACTGCTAATAGCCCTTAGTGGTCTGACATTACAGAACTCTTCTTTGTTACATCATAAGTTCATGTGGTGATGACTCAGGGCTTAAACTGCAATGGTGCATATCTGAACATGTCCTTCCTGTAAAACCATGAATAATTTGCTTTATTGCAATTTTGTTTAAGGAGCCTACAGGCGTTTGACGAAATTAGCACAGTTCTCAGACTTGCAACTTGATAACATTATAAAGGTACTGGATCTTTTAGTTTTCTTTTTATTTGATACAGAGAGGCTCAACTTATGGTATTTTTGTGCTCTCCATTACAAGCCCTCTAGCGCCACCTATAGTTCAAAGTTCACTTATGCTTTAGCAGTAACATTTTACAATAAGGTCTCATTTGTTAACATTAGTTAATGCATTAGTTAGCATGAACTAACAATAAACAATGTATTTTCTTACAGCATTTATTAGCTTTTAGTATTAGTAGTTAATACAAATTGTTCATAGCTTGTGCATGTTAGTTCACAGTGCATTAATTTTAACAGATACAACTTTTGATTTAAAAATGTATCAGTAAATGTAGAAATTAACGTGAACTAAAATGAATAAATGCTATAGAAGTGTTGTTAATTGCTAGTTCAAGTTGACTAATATAGTTAACTCATGTTAACAAATTAAACATTATAAAGTGCTACTGCTTTAGCTTATAACTTTTGAAATGTGGCGTAGAAGTACGATATTTTTTTTCTAATTCCTTTTGTTTCAATCGATTCATCATCATGATGCATCTTTTTTACCTTTAAAGTTGTTGACAATCCAAAAAACTCTGTCAACAATAATTATCACTTGTGTTAATCTTGTTAGCACAATGTTTTTTTTTCTACCAGAAAAGGTTGAATGCGCATAATCAGCCTGAATTCTGCATTCTGAGAGCTGTTAGCAGGAAAAAATAGAAGCGACGGACAATAGTAATGAGCTGTGTGCATCCCGCATTCTTGACAGAAAGGTGAACCAGTGGCATCAATAGGAAACCCACGCATCCACAACTTTAACATCATAATTTGCCTTGTGTCGATATTGCATGTGGCTGGTTTCCGTCTATGTGTGTGTTCTGGTCTTTTCTGAATGTAGTGCTTAAGGCTTAGCATTATTTCTCCAAGTAGGACATGTGCATGGATCAACATCTTTGTGGGTTTTGGTGCAACATTCCTATCAACTGATCAGCTTAGTTTTAGGGATGAAGCTCTGACAACATTCTTATCAGGGTGTCTGCTGGTTCCTAAACAGTATTAAATATTTAAAAACCAACTCAGACTTTGTCACTGTCAACCAGTGCTCATTTTTGCACAAAAATCAATAGTGTGAGCATGCGGTAGTGCATTATAAATTCTGTTTAAACACCATTTTGTGGTATGTAAGCCAAAGTGAATTGTGTGCTGCCTTTACATTGTACAGGTGCCAATAGGTTGCTTTGTTTTCAAACCGAATAATATGTGAATCGTCATTGAACACCACGGTAGTAGTAGTAGATCTAGAGTATGAAAGTGTTAAGATGGGGAGGTTCTCTGGTATAACCCTGCTTGTTGTATTTCTTATTCTAATTGAGAATACTACATAGAGAGTTTGATTAGAGAAAAAGTCAGAGTCAGAGTAATTTCTGTGAATCTGTTCTTTCATTCTGTTCAATTCATTTTCATGTAATTGCAAGTGTATATCTAACAATGCTGACTTCATCTCAGATTTCAGTTTTATATCGTATTTGCAACTTTATTCCTCAAAATTGTGACTTTTTCTAAATTGTGGTTTTATATCTCATGATTGCATCTTTATTTTTTTCACATTTGTAATTTTCTCTCATAATTTTGCCTTTATATCTCATGACTGCATCTTTATTTTTTATTATTTCTTAGAATTGCAGCATCATATTGCAAACTGTTTATTTTTTGTTATTTTTCAGATTGAATGTTTTCATTGTGATTTGAATGCTTTGTATTCTTGATTGGTTACAATGTTGGTCTTAAACATTTGTTAAAATTTGCATTATAAAATCTAAGATGTTTTAAATTTTATTACCTTAACTTACCTTTATCATTTACAGTACCTCCAGATTTTAGTGGTAGAGTTGAGCTTAGAATTAGGGCTTATGTTTATTTGATAGGAGTGTGGTTTAAAGGCCGACAAAAAAAAAAAATGATCTAGAAACATTTAGGAAACATCCAGGAAGTCTTAAGAAGATGGTTTCCAAACTGTGCTTAGAAAACCTACGTCACAGCACAGTGGTGTAAAAGGCACAAACTTTTGGTTTGTTACTTAAACCATCTCCTGAATTCTTAATGTATTAACATCCCAACTCTTTCTAGTCATTTCTCAACCCTGCCCTATTTTGCTTGTGTTGTGGGGAGAATGCAGAAGCTTGCGAGACTGCTCTAGCCTTCCTGCTGATGCAAACCTTTCAAGGAGGCTTAGTGCTTTAATACTGAATGAGTGTATGTGTTTGTACGTTTGTGAATTTGAGAGATGGGGCTGAGTCTATTTTTAAAAGCTAATCCTCACAGGACCATCCACATGCTATTCTTGTCTATTTTTAACGATTAATCCACCTTATGGACTGAGTAACATGATTTATGCATCATATTCTGTTCAACAGGACAAATTCAGCTGAGAATGTGAGCCGTGGCAGATGGTACTTTTAAGATGCTTTCATGCTAGAGTCTGACATCTATTTGTTCTAGTTCGGTTTGATGGTTTGGTGGTCTGTTTTCTGAGCTTTTTTTCCAAATTGAGTCTGCTTGAAAACAATAGTCTGGGCAACAGGCATTCAAGTCATGCAAGCCTAAGGTCTTGAGTACATCCCTAGAACCCAGACTTATATTGTGTCCTGATCAATGAAGTGGTACAAGACATAATGAGTTTTCAAAATGTCATAGGTCCAAAATCCTTGGTTAAACATTAAACATGTTTTACAACATGTGTTAAACATAAAATATATCCGTTGTGGCTGTCAATGTGTTACACTGCACAGCAGGTCCGTGTTCATTGTGTAGAGACAAATTATTGGTCGCACTGTGTCTGAATAGGACACAGTGTAAATATCATTTTGATAGGTCTCACTTCTTTGGTGTCCTCAAGAAATGTATGGCATAGCTTAATAATTGGATTCCTATTACAGTCAATCAAAGTGATGCCAAATAATCATAATTTTTTCCACAAGAGTGGAGATTGATTTGATACAAGAGGTCTTCATAAGATTCCGTACATGCTCTGCTGTCAAGTTGTGAAATACTCAACCAATTTGTAAGTGGCATGCAAATGCATAATGAAGTACCATAGTTAGCAGGAACAAAAGAACAAGAGAGAAAGGCCAAAGCTAATTCAACACGATCTGGATCTCGCTTACTTTCTCTGATTTTTCGGATTTATTTTTTACTTTTTTTATCCTTTTATTTAATGAACATTCACCCCTTTATTTTGTTTTTGAAAACATCTGTTAACTGCATATAGGCTAATTATGTTTTAACAATTGTTTTTTTTTTTTTGTCTCTACAAGTGTGAAATTGATTTTGGGGAATGCTAATGGATAGCTTTGTCTGGTATTATGGACCTCTTTGTCATGACCATATGTTATTATTACATATTACCATATGTAATGTCCATTCAATGTAAAGAAATAACAACTGGCTTTTTACTAGTGTTGTAAAGTCTGAATCATTTCTGCAAATTGGTTCTTTTTGAAAATTTTGCTTCATTAAACCTAAAAAAAAATGCCATTATGCCATTATAAGACATTCGGTGACATTTCACGTGTTTTTTTTTTTTTAAGATGACATCCAGAGCTGTAGAAAGATTAGGGCTCTGGACAGTTCGTTTTAACCAGCTGGCGCTTTATACATTTGTTCAGTGAGGAATTATAGAGGTTTAACCTTGGAAGGTGGAGCAAAACGTTTTAGAGATCAATGCCCTCTCAGTGTACTGTTGGTTTAACCTAGAATACTAATGCTTGGCTGCATTGTCATTAGGTCTGCTGTATTGTGATGAGCTCACAGGGCGATGACCTCATTGCAGAGAAGGACAAAAATTATGTTTATGTCGAAAATAAGCTTTTAGAGTGAAAGCCTTTCTTAAAAGAGACAGAGAAATGTAAGTTATTTGGATACATGGGGTGACCAAATGACTCATATTAAGTGGTGCTTACCTGAATAAGGTCAAACGCATGCAAGGTCAAAAACGCTTTCGTTTTCTCAAAATATGCATTTAATATCACCTCATTTTCCAACAATTCTCAAACGATTCGTTCAAAGCAGTTCTAAGATTTAGTCTCTCTAAACCCTTCCTTTCCGTGAGCCTGCTCTGCTCTGATTGGTCATATCGGCCAGTCTGTTGTGATTGGTCTACCCTGTACAGAGCGTATCGGAAGCGATACACCCATTAGAACGATATTTTGAACGCTTGATAGAAAATATAAACATTTATTATTTATCATACATACAGGTTGTGATTCAGTGGAGCCAGCTGGTCCAAATAAACTGGGTACTGAGCAATCTTTCATGAGCGAGTGTTTTGTGAATCCCGCGTTGAACTCCCCGAGATTAGAGAAGCAGTCGTCAGTAAAATGACAGGAACACAAAAAAAGATCGGGGTTGTATTGCTGTGGTACAGTGGAAAAAAAATATTTTAACCACTGATTCTTTGCAGCCTCATCTTTCGGAAGTGAAAATAAAACAAATTTACTTTCACAGAGTCTTCTCAACATGATGTTAACCACAAAAACAAGCTACAGTGTTTGAGGGCAGGTCAAGTTGTTTGGGGCCAGCCAACATAGAATATAGGCAGGGATTATGCAAATGTGTAACCCCGTGACGTGTAGCCATCACGGAAGTGGGATTCGAATTACTGACGACTCGTTTAGGCTGTTCAGAGTCGATTCTTTCTTTTGGGAGACAATAACATTATTTATCGTGCACTTTCAGCTTTGCAACCTTGCAGATCAGTCGTCAGTAAAATGACAGGAACACAAAAAAAGATCGGGGTTGTATTGCTGTGGTACAGTGGAAAAAAAATATTTTAACCACTGATTCTTTGCAGCCTCATCTTTCGGAAGTGAAAATAAAACAAATTTACTTTCACAGAGTCTTCTCAACATGATGTTAACCACAAAAACAAGCTACAGTGTTTGAGGGCAGGTCAAGTTGTTTGGGGCCAGCCAACATAGAATATAGGCAGGGATTATGCAAATGTGTAACCCCGTGACGTGTAGCCATCACGGAAGTGGGATTCGAATTACTGACGACTCGTTTAGGCTGTTCAGAGTCGATTCTTTCTTTTGGGAGACAATAACATTATTTATCGTGCACTTTCAGCTTTGCAACCTTGCAGATCATTTACATTCACATACAGCTACATTACACACTGCATGAAAGGCAATATTCAAAATGGCATAATAGGGACACTTAAAAAAAAAAAATCACCCCAAAATGAAAATTTGCTGTTAATTTACTCACCCTCAGGCCATCCAAAATGTAGATGACTTTTTTCTTCAGTAGAACAGTCAAGAAGATTTTAAGGTGAATCCATGGCCCTTGGTGATTCATAAAAATCGTCAATGGCTACATTCACTTTGAGAGTCAAAAAAGTATATACAGACAAGGTAAAATAATACCCAAAAAAGTTGCCTTGGTTTCGCTATAGGGTGTTCTAGGTGGACAAACAATGCTTTGGGTTAGTGGTTTGTTCAAATCCCCAGCCGTAAGTATGGGCAATAGATGTGACGCCTGCAGTTCATTTAATTACATTTGTACATTTTGCACAGATTTCAAATTTGATGACTAATCTGGAACATTTGTGAACTACATTTATTGTTAAAATGCTTTAATACTTAGTCTCCTGCCCTGCATTGAATAAATATCCTTTTAATAAAATTTGACTAATTTTACGTTATGTCATCCACGGTGCTGGGAAGAGTGTTGTATATTTAAGGTTACTTAAGTCTGGATTAGTTATATATATTTTTAAACCCATATCATCAACAAACATGGGGCTCAAACATGCCTTGAGACAGATTTTGAAGAAGTTTGCTTGTGTACATCTGTGCTTTGAGTGAGTTCATCGTTTTTTAATATTCATATACTGTTTTAATAAATTTATATTGCCTCAAAAATAATTGACAGTTGTGTTGTATTTATTTTTGTATTGGATTTCCAGCAAAAATAACTATATTGTGAAACTGTAATGTTTCCATGATATAAAATAACTTTTAAGATTTTTATTATACCACCAACTCCTATTGTCGGCTATCACTTTTTTGGACAACCTGTTGTCAAGCTATGAATATTAATCAAATTAACACTTTATTTGTTTGCTTTGCATACAATAGTGGTGTTGCATAAATTGCCAGGGGCACTTGAGGGGCAGTCAGTGTGTTTGAAATGTGAAAACATATTGCATTTTACTCAAAAACACTATTTAAACTTTAAAGTGATAAAACCTCAACTGTTCAAACTTGGATCTAATCTTGTGTTTATGCATTTTAAAATGATGAATTTCTTCCTGTGCTGTCAGAAACATAACTTTCATCTTTTCAAAAGCCCTTGGGCTGCCTATGAGTTCAGGATCCTTTGAAATATATAATTTTATTCTGAATCAGATTACAGCGCTCTTGATCAATTCATGCATGCATTTCTCATTTAAACGGAATCATCCTGTTGAAAGTTACTATTTAATTCTTTCAAGCATACCTCGGCTATCCTTCTGAATTGTAACATTTGCTTTGGATTGTTAAATAACGACCAGGTGTGTTTTTCAAGGTCATTGATTTTAATACTTGCTTAAGTTTCATTTACACAGCTGTTAATTCACTGACCCTATTGACCAAATCCACATTTATGTCGCCTCTATTCAAAAAGTCATTATCCGTGTCAACAGCAGTAAGTCTTGCTCTAGTAATCTGTTCCCATTTGAGTCCTAGCGTACACATAACCTATTAACCATCCAGTGTCAAATCACATCCGTTAACAAAAACACAATTAGGAGGACCATTAACAATAGTAAGTAATTAGCCAACACACTTTCATCCCCAACTCCTCTTGCTATTCTTGCTATTCCATGTGGATTTATCATTCAGAGTGTTAATACATTTTTTAAATTATTATTTATATTATATTAATAATAGTAAATTATTTATGAAGAAATGAATGAATTAATTACTTAATAAATAATAAATACATAAATAAATAATTAAATAAATATTTTTTATTTACTTAAATTGATCACAAATAATTTAATGTATCATTATTTATGGAAAGACTCCGCAAATACTGAATGGACATTGAATGTCAAGGCACATTGCCTAGGGCTGTGCTGACTTCTCGGCTTTACATTAGGTAGTACCTCAAAAATTGCTCCGATAGTAGAACAATTCAGTATTAAACAACTTTTGTCAAGAGACAAAATGTTAATTTGGGGTAAACTTAATTCAGGGGTAGCCAATACTGCTATAACGGCCTTGTCCCAAATGGCACCCTAAACCCTTGCGATCTTCCTCTGAGTTCACATTTTCATAACGTAATACCGCTTTGACTACTGGGCTCAGTAGACGTGTGCATCGAGGGCTCATATCGGTCGCAAAGGGGGTGCTCGTGAGCACGCTTCTGAAAGCTTAAATGACGAATGGGACACCCTATGGCAGTGATGTGCAAACTTGGCCCTTCCAGGCCACTTTCTTGCAGAGATTTCATCCAACCCTGATATGACTCACCTGCCTGTAGCCTTCTAGTAGTCTTGAAGACAATGATTAGCTGGTTCAGGTGTGTTTGATTAGGGTTGGAGCTAACCTCTGATGGAAAGTGGCCTGGAAGGGCCAAGCTTGCCCACCCCTGCCCTATGGTCTTGTGAACTTAACAGACACTCACATATGGTGGCCATTGTAAGTCTGGGAGACCACAAGTACATGAAGTCTGCCATTTGGGACAGGGCCAATTCTGCAGAGTTCAGCTCCAGCCCTAATCAAACACACCTGAACCAGCTAATCATGGTGTTCAGGATTATTTGAAAATAATCAACAGGTGTATTGAAGTAGAGCTGGAACTGATATCTTCAGGAAGGTAACTATCCAGGAGCAGGGTTGCCTACCTCTGCCTCAATTTTAATTAAAACAATTTATTATGCATTTATTGTAATAATCATCCAGATTGATATATTGGCAGCCATAAATTCATCATTTGTTTTTTGTACCCCTAACATTATACAAACCAACATGAATGGGACATTACTGAAGTATATTGAGGTAGTCTTCTTCAAGTGTTGGGGAAGGTTACTTCCCAAGCTACAAACTCATAATTTAAACATTGGATTATGTAATGTAGTTGTTATAGACCAGATGGCTGGAAATGAGTCCTGTTTGTTCACATTCTCATTCATATCAATAGTTGCTCATTTGGCATAGTAAGTATGTAACCTTCATGCTGCAATTGAGTTCTAGTTTTCTTTGAGCCAATGTCATCTGACTAATTGCGTATAGGAAGATTTTGACAACATGGCTTTTGAATGCCACCAAATAGGATGATTCCTCATTTCGTAACACCAACTGTCAAAAATGGTAAAGAAAGCAAGATGATCTGGGGCTTTTGTTGGATCCAGTGTCAGCAACTTGCACAGAGTGAGTGGCACTGTGAACCAAAAAGACATGCACCGCATTCTGCAGTGCCATCAGGGTGTGAACTACGGGGGAGCTAGGGGGAGCTCGGCTCCCCTTAATAAGACATGGGCTCCCCTGAAAACGTGATTTGTGAAATTTTGGGGGGTCTCAAAAAATATTGACAATGTGTTATTTTGACGTGCAATTTCAGTTTTGTGTAATGTGATCATCGTGGATTATTATGTGTAAAATTGCAAAAAATATCATTCATTCATGCATGACGGCGATTTAAACCTAATTCACTTCAATAAAGATAACTATACATGCTATTCTTGTCATGAGCATCAAGGTGTGGGAGCGCTGCGGTGCAAATTCCACTCATGTTTAGTACGTTAACTCGTACGTTTAGTACGTTAACTATAAAAAATATAAACGCTGGACTCTGTGGTCGATTCTGTGTTAAAGTAAGGCATGTTATTCGCAATTATGTGTTGTGGCTGGGCTATTTGTTGTTTCACCTATCAATTCGTGTCGATAAAGTATAATAGGGTAAATCCTGTATAGTGATTTATCCTATATAGTGCTCTGCCTGTAGCCTTCTAGTAGTCTTGAAGACAATGATTAGCTGGTTCAGGTGTGTTTGATTAGGGTTGGAGCTAACCTCTGATGGAAAGTGGCCTGGAAGGGCCAAGTTTGCCCACCCCTGCCCTATGGTCTTGTGAACTTAACAGACACTCACATATGGTGGCCATTGTAAGTCTGGGAGACCACAAGTACATGAAGTCTGCCATTTGGGACAGGGCCAATTCTGCAGAGTTCAGCTCCAGCCCTAATCAAACACACCTGAACCAGCTAATCATGGTGTTCAGGATTATTTGAAAATAATCAACAGGTGTATTGAAGTAGAGCTGGAACTGATATCTTCAGGAAGGTAACTATCCAGGAGCAGGGTTGCCTACCTCTGCCTCAATTTTAATTAAAACAATTTATTATGCATTTATTGTAATAATCATCCAGATTGATATATTGGCAGCCATAAATTCATCATTTGTTTTTTGTACCCCTAACATTATACAAACCAACATGAATGGGACATTACTGAAGTATATTGAGGTAGTCTTCTTCAAGTGTTGGGGAAGGTTACTTCCCAAGCTACAAACTCATAATTTAAACATTGGATTATGTAATGTAGTTGTTATAGACCAGATGGCTGGAAATGAGTCCTGTTTGTTCACATTCTCATTCATATCAATAGTTGCTCATTTGGCATAGTAAGTATGTAACCTTCATGCTGCAATTGAGTTCTAGTTTTCTTTGAGCCAATGTCATCTGACTAATTGCGTATAGGAAGATTTTGACAACATGGCTTTTGAATGCCACCAAATAGGATGATTCCTCATTTCGTAACACCAACTGTCAAAAATGGTAAAGAAAGCAAGATGATCTGGGGCTTTTGTTGGATCCAGTGTCAGCAACTTGCACAGAGTGAGTGGCACTGTGAACCAAAAAGACATGCACCGCATTCTGCAGTGCCATCAGGGTGTGAACTACGGGGGAGCTAGGGGGAGCTCGGCTCCCCTTAATAAGACATGGGCTCCCCTGAAAACGTGATTTGTGAAATTTTGGGGGGTCTCAAAAAATATTGACAATGTGTTATTTTGACGTGCAATTTCAGTTTTGTGTAATGTGATCATCGTGGATTATTATGTGTAAAATTGCAAAAATATAATTAATTCATGCATGACGGCGATTTAAACCTAATTCACTTCAATAAAGATAACTATACATGCTATTCTTGTCATGAGCATCAAGGTGTGGGAGCGCTGCGGTGCAAATTCCACTCATGTTTAGTACGTTAACTCAAAGATTCGTAGAAAAAAAATAAACGCTGGGCTCTGTCGTCGATTCTGTGTTAAGGTAAGGCATGAAATTCGCAATTATGTGTTGTGGCTGGGTTGTTATAGGTCTGCGTGACTCTCGATGTCTTAGGCCTAATTGAACGGAGGAATTATGGTATTCTTCTGTAGCCTGACGACGAGTAACTTTAACCGTTGTTCATGTGAACTCAAAGACAGCCTGATGCTTTGTTTATAGACTATTTGTGGGTGGCTGTTTGTTGTTTCACCTATCAATTCGTGTCGATAAAGTATAATAGGGTAAATCCTGTATAGTGATTTATCCTATATAGTGCTACAAGTAGTGCATACACTTGTAGCTGTTATGTATCTTTGTAAGTCATTCTTTTGAGGCCTGCGCAAGCGCACGAAAAAAAAAAAGTGGGCTCCCCCAAAGTTCACGGTATAGTTCGAACACTGAGTGCCATTGAATACTTTCTGGCACAGTTAGTCCAGAGCTCATCCTACAGCAAAATAATGACCCAAAACATACCTCAAGGCTATGGCAGGACTGTCTCAGAAGATTTGAAAACCTCAAATCATGGAATGGACAGTAGAGTCTTCAGACTTAAACCCCATGGAGCTGGATGAACTGGATAGAAGGGTGAAAGCAAAGCAACCTAAAATTGCAAAACATTTGACTTCTGCAACAGTGAGAGTCAGTTTGACCCAACCAAGAATTTTGATTAGATTTTGTTAAACAATGATCACTTGATTTCATGTATGTATTTATGGCATATTTTTATAAAAACTCTTTTTGCAAACCAATTTCCCATTTGGGATAATAAACCGGCACTGAACTGAAGTTCTAAACTCGTATATATTAACAAGAGATATTAAAAATGGCACTTTATGGTCAATATGGCCTCTAGTCTAGTAGGTAGATGGCTTCATTCCCTCATGACCTCCTGCCGCTGTGTCTTTGAGTTGACACTAAATCTAGTAGTACTTCTCCAAGAGGGACCAGAATGAATCACTCTGAATTACTCTTCAAGTAATTGCGGAGAAGAGATAAAAGGTTGAAATAGACGTTGAAGCAGAAAGAGAGAAGATCTGGCTAAGCAAATGGGATTTCTGCCCCCTACATGTCCAAAGACTGTAGAGCTAAAATAACAGCATAACTTGTATTAACTATATGATATCCATAAGTCATATTGAGTTATACTACTTACCCTCTTTGTGCCAAATCCTCTTTTATTTGCTTTGATGGACTGGAGGACCAGCAGCATTGAGGGTAAAAAAAAAAGGAAGCAGAGAACTTTTGTCCTGAGAATGGATGCTCATTCACAAGAAAAAATTAAATAGTTCAAGCTCTGAATATGACAATAATACCTGGAGAAAGCTAACTATCATCTACGTTTAATAGGCTGTCAATGGAAAAAGACGCTTTTTGCACCTATAATGGTGAAATTATGTTTACAATGGGGGGTTATCTGGACCATGCTAACCAGCCAAACTCTGACTCCTTGAGTACTGTTTTACTAATCATGTAGTAGTTTGGATCAATGTTGTGGTTGCGGTTGAGCTCATCTGAGACCTGAGTTGAGTCCATGACAAGATCAAGACCGTGAAAATATGATCTTGGACTCAGACACGAGACCTAACCAAAGGTGAAAATCCATTTTGTGCTCAAGCTTGTGTTTGAATATTTGAGTTATTTATCTCAAATTATTTCAAATGAACTAGAAATGTTTCCTTTAAAAGTCCATTTTTGGGGCATTACTCTGTGGATTAGCAAAAGGACATGACATTACAGATGTTATTTTTTTTAAGAGACATTTCTAGTATGGTGTCAAACACAGCCATTAAGCAATCAATAATCAACATAATTATAGAGTGAACACACAGTTCTTGTTTTATGAATACCTATATTTACCCACTGTAAAACTATAAACTTCTCTTTAAACAACAGTATTTTATAATGCAAATTGTGCTATGACATTGAAAATTAACTGGCAAAGTTTTAACTGGCAAAGAATGTTTTATGTTCAGTAAAAATGGCCTGTTGTAATAGACAGCTAGTTCATAGACAATAAGGAGCAAGCAGTTTAAATGGTAATGCTTATAAGCTTATTACTCAGGTTTACAAAAAAAAAAACCTTCTCCAAAATATAATTTTTTTCCTAGAGTGATTGTAAAGCCCCTCTCCACTATTGTTTCACTGCACTACTGCATCTGTGTTTACTCATTAAACTTTATTGTTGCCCATAATGTTTTATTGCAAAGATTCTCTTGTGTGTGAAATTCAGGAAATATGCTTACATTTTAAATGCTTAAAACTGATTTTAAATGCTTAAAAATATTTATATTCAAATGAGATAAAATCTCATATCAATAGCCTAAAATTGTTTTATTTTACATTTTCATTTCTTTTACTTTAGCCATGTGTCGGCTACATCCATGTCACAAGCTGCCATTTCGGCCAGAGCAACATAACAAAAACTGACTCCACTTCAACAGGTTAATTTAATATAGCACAATAAACTCTTACAATCTAATTTTTTATCTGTTTGGTCTATAATGATGTCATTTATATGTATGAAGTCAAATATATGTGGCCTTACGGCGCGAGCTTAGCTATGCTGCTCTGTGATTTGCCACAAATAGATGACTTCATTTTACACTCCATTACACAGTAAACAGGACAGTCAACTGTGACAGTGCGAAGACAGATGCACTAGTATCCTTCTGTGTAAAGCTGTTCTAGGTCAGCTTCTAGCCTATTTGTGTCATAGCACACCACTAAGTATAATCGGCAACAAGATTATATACATTGTATTCAATTCTAAAACTGAATATGATAATTTTGCTCCGGGTGTGTGTTCATTGTGTGTGTGTGTGTTCATTACTCACTGCTGTGTGTGTACACTTGGATGGGTTAAATGCAGAACACAATTTCCGAGTATGGGCACCACGTTACTTCACTTTATTATTATTATTAATTTTTTTTTTTATTGACTAGATACTTAGTTCATGTGTATCAATTACATCCAACATATAAAGTGACACAAAATAAACAATGGCACATTTTGATTATTGCAAAGCCAATTAAATATTTGAAAATAGTCTTGATAAAAGACTTTACAAAAAACTCTGTAGTATAACATGTAACAGATGTGAATTTATACAATAGACTTTTAGTTAAAACTAACCCAGGCACATTGAAACATTTCTGCAGAATAGTATTATGTTGCATCTTGCATGTTTCGCTACGCATTCAAAATGAAATGTCCAGTGAGTGGAAGAGATACATGTATCAGAAAGAGATGAACATGAATCTGGCAACGTTTTATTAAGTTGGTTACTGTACATACAGCTTCAGTTCAGAAACAAAATGTCCGGTGAGTGCTAAAAGGTTAAAACTCCTTTTCCTAAACCTAACGGATAGAGATAACAAAAGCAAACCTGAGATAAAAACACATTTGCTAAAGTAACCATGCCATTTTAGCTTGCTCTTTTAAAAAAAAATATTTCATTGTGACTTACTTTTCACAAGAAAAGTTCTCAAGCTCTCCACATTGCAAATGCAATGCTGTACCGGGTGGGCTACTGAGCAAATTTACTTGACCAGGAAAGCCATACATATGGAGCTGGTTATGTGAAACGCAGGGATCCTCAAATCTGGCCCACGAGATCCACTTTCCTGCAGAGTTTCGCTCTATCCCTCATCAAACACACCTGAGCATGTTAATCAATGTCTGCAGGATCATTAGAAAATCACAGGGAGGTGAGTTTGGTCAGGGTTGGAGCTAAACTCTGCAGCGCATTGGCCCTCCAAGGCAAGATTTGATGAACCCTGCTCTACGGTAAAAGTGTTTTGAGGTCTTGTGCAAGGAATCATAAAGGAATAAAAGTTGTTGGTGTTTTACAGCCACTAGTGTTCATTTCAAAGGTATGTGTTTGTGGGTATGCAAATATGCAGGTAGCTGCATACCTTTTAGCACCTTGACAATATATCACACATTTTCCATGTCTGACAGTATTTTTACACTATTTTCTTGTTGAGGATTGAGGTATTGGTTCAGTCCTTCACTACTTTTGTAATGACCCACTTTCATTCTACTTATGACGCTTTTCCACTGCATGGCACGGTTCGGTTCGGTACGGCACAACTATAATGATCAGTCTATAATCCCACCCACTTTGAAGTGGTACTATACTGCAGTGAAAAAGCAAACTGAGCCAAAATAAAGCGAGCTGAGATGAGCCGAGTCGTGCCGAGTCGAGTCGTACCACACAGTGGAAAAGTGCCATTAATAACAAGCAAGATCTAACTTGGAAAAAATGCTTATTCTGTAGCCTGACCATTTCCCTATGTCTTTTCTTACAGGAACCAGACAGTTCTACACCAGTTTTGCTGTCCTGCTCCAGACGCTCCTGAGTCTGACTCTCAGGCCTGTGTACCCAGGTAGGGGGGGTTTGTTGGTGCCTTCTGACCAAAAACTCCATTGCCACAGTAAAGACTGTTTCTGATGGTGCTAGGCAACACAACTGCCCTAGTTATACCCGTCTTGAAGTGGTTGTGAGTCCTTTTCATGCCTTGTCTGCCACAGTAACGACCGTTTCTGATGGTGCTAGGCAACACAACTGCCCTAGTTATACCCGTCTTGAAGTGGTTGTGAGTCCTTTTCATGCCTTGTCTGCCACAGTAACGACCGTTTCTGATGGTGCTAGGCAACACAACTGCCCTAGTTATACCCGTCTTGAAGTGGTTGTGAGTCTTTTCATGCCTTGTCTCCCAACAGTAAATTGAGTCTCCATTATCACAGAAAGCTGTGACCTTGACAGAGCAAAAACTGGTATGATTTCCCTTTAAATCAGGCGAAAAGAAAAATGTGTATCGAATGTTTAACTGCCATGTTTGTCGGTAGGCATAAGTTCCGCTCAGCTGGCTTAGCTAGAGGCTCAAAAATCCTTGGTCAGAGTAATTCCCTATTCTGTTAGCACAACCATGTTTACCCAAGTATCACAATAAGTATCTTGCTTTGATCTCTGCCCTTTTTAGTCACTTGAAATGTTTTTAAAAAGGCTACAAAATTAAGAGCAACACCCAAAAACAACTACAAGATGATCTTGCATTGGAACTAATTATAGAAATATATAAAAGTAAGTTGCTGTAAATTGTAAGTTTCCAAAGACAAGGAATCTTTTTTTGTTGTTGTTCACACTAAACAAAAGTGCGGTGTAAAGCAGCCCATAACAGCCAGTATTTTTTTATGTTGCTTTTATGTAAACACATCTGCCAAATGGATAATGTAAATATTTAATACTTAAGTTAACCAGTGAGGCGACAGTGGCCAAAAAAGTTTTTGACAAACCGTCTTGTCACTTATAGCTATTTGCACATATTTAGAACAAAAACAAGTATAAAATAAGTGTAGACACAGTTATGGTGTGTCGTATGAACCTTTATGTATTCAGCATTGATTGAAGTATTGAAACCATTGCCAGATTAATCATTATTTGCCTATTTACGTATTAGCTGATTATATAGCACATCAGGGCCCGTATTCACAAAACATCTTAAGGCTAAATGTAGCTCATAACTCGCCGATTTAGGAGAAAATCTTAAAAATAATGGGCGTGTCAATACTAAATTTAGGACTCCTAAATTTTTGCTCTAAGAGTATTTCACAAAGCTTTTTATCACTAAAACAATCTCCTAAATCTGTGAAACGTTAGGAGTAGTGAAGAGGACTCCTAAGTCACTAAGACCAAACCACAAACTATCCTCCGTGCTGAAGAAAAAAAAAACAAAAAAAAAACAATACAAACCATCACAGAAATTCTAATGGTTTCCACTACAAATACCATTACAAACATTACAAACCATCAACTTTTAACCATTAAAACCATTAAATAATGGTTTCCTGTAGTGTGTTTTGGGACATATTCCATTAGGATTTAGTGGTTTTAACAAGCCACCTATAGAAGGCGACCAATTACCAGTAGAAACTAATACAGGGTCCATTACAGTTTCCATTAAAACCAATACAATTCCCATTATAACTAGTAAAACTATTACAAATTCTTTAATGGTTTGCATTGTTTTTTCAGCAGGGATAAAATAGCTGTTGCTGGCAATCTGCCTCGGAACATAAACATTTTAGAAACACTCTGCATTTATTTGCACACGTTTTCCACGCATCTTTTTTTTTTTTCGTTTCGAAGGATATTCCAACTCCCAATTTTCCTCTGATTATATCCTTGTTTTCAGTAACAAGTTGGGCAAGAAGTAACAGCTGTTCTTGCCTCCAGTTTGGTTTTCTTTTACATTTGCATGTCTTACTATCAGCCATGATTATTCTACTCTGTTAGTTAAAAGGCTGTTTATATGCATATCCCCTAAATGTTTACGAGAAGCACACTAAGTCAATTAGCTAAACATATAATTGTTTAATTAGTGACACTTTAAACAATTTTATTTATTTGAATGTGGCAACTTAATATCGCGCTCTACAATATTTCTATGAATAAATCTCTGACAGAGACTATCAGCCAATCACTGTGTGCATAGTTAGTAAACATGCTGACATCATCCATAGCAACGAGGTCAACCCCGCCCTTACTCCTTAGTAAAAGTTTGTCTCAGCAGTTTTGTGAATAGGTTTTAAGAGAAAACTCTTAGCTAAAAACTTTTACTGCTATTTAGGAGAACTCAGTGGTAAGATAAAATGTTTTGTGAATACGGGCCCAGGTTTATTATTAAATACTGTTGTTGTGCAGCTTTACAAAGTGGCTTGAATTGTTGGGAAGGCGTCAATATTCATTAAGGAAATCACTCAATTTTCTGTTGATCTTGGGTGTTTGGAAAGCTTGTATAGAAAGAGAAGGATCAAAGAAGTGATGAGCACAGCAACTAAAGTAAACCAGTATTGATGATGGCCTTTCTCTCCCATAGCACTGGCCATTGTTGGTTTGGTTGAAACACTCACAGTTGTCCACTGAGATGCCTCTAAATCACTCTGTAAACGCCATAGAGGGCACAAGTTATTGAATTAGACCCAAAAAGATTGCCAGAGTGGAGGATAGAAGAAAAATACAATCGCACATGTCCCTTAGGTTTGTCTTGACAGTGTGTACTGCAGAGGTGGAAATAACGTGGCATTTATCCATTGGAACGTGTTTGAACGAGCTTCAAATCCTCAACCACTCATGGGTGTTAGCTGAGAAAGAAGATTCAATAACTCCAGCTGCACAAATTATTAGCTTAAGGAGCCATTTCTATCTGATCTGACACTTTTGGCAGTTTCCAAGCAATATATTAGCTTAGCTGATTAATAACAACTTGGCATTTAACAGCATCTTCAAACATGGCTCATTCAGAATTTAGAGTCAGAGCTGTTTGTTTAATTATATTTTGGACTTGATTAAAATTATTAAATTTATGATACAACATGCATTGCTGGGCAGACAATTTTTTAATTTTTTAATTTATTTATTTTTTAGAATTTAATTGAATTATCTTTATTGATAAGTTGACAGTGAGGTCTCATTAGTTAATGCATTAACTAACAATGTGCAGTACATTTATTACAGTATTTATTAATTTTTGTTACTGTTTAATAAAATAATAAAAACAAAATTGTTCATTGTTAGTTCAAGTCCATTAAATTATGTTAGCAGATAAAAGTTTGATTGTAATTATGTATTAGTGAATGTTGATGTTAACAATAACTTTTTTATTTGACTAATAATACTAATAATTTTTACCAACTTTTGTTTAAAACTAAGATTAATTAATGTTTTACAATTTTTTTTTTTCATTGTTCCTGTTAACTACTGTCATTAACTAATGTTAACTAATGTAACCGTATTACAATTAATAGACCATATTAAACAGTTACTCGTTTGTTTAACCATGAACTACCAAAACATCACTCTGGTGCTCTTGGTTGTGTTTCAATTGCCAATTTTAAATAGCACATAACATAGAAGAAGTCAAAACAAGAAAATGTTGTTGAAATGGGAGGCTGTGTCAGCCTATTTTAAAATAATTTAACAAAAATAATTTAAAAATAAAAAGGTAGCTAAACCCGATTACTAAATCTTAATTCTGTAATAATTCAAAATAAAGAGACGGTTCCTGCAGAAAGAGTGCTGAATGTCCAATAAAACCAAATTCAAGGACATCTCGGGTACAGAGAAGCAAACCACTTCAGACAGGGCAGTGACGGCAGTACTTGAGTTGCTGGTTGTTTGCTTTGAGAGAAAATTAGTTCTCGTTTTCTGTTGTCTATCACTTTTGACTGTTTGTCAATGAGTCTGTATTCACGTTTCTCTCCTCATCACATCGCTGTGCTCAGAAGCACCAATTCATTCATGCCATCTTCTGCACACTCATAATTCACCATTTCATCATATGTGTTATAAGGTTGTTTTTACTATGTAATAACAGCACTATTGTATGATATAAAACAGAATAACCTTTTTAAGGATTCTCTCATAAGACTTCAAGTGTGATTAGACAGACAGACAGATAGATAGATAGATAGATAGATAGATAGATAGATAGATATAGATAGATAGATAGATGATACACTTTAAAAATAATTCCGTAAAATTGACGGTAAAAAACCGGCAGCTGTGGTTGCCGGAATTTTACCGTAAAAAATACAGTAGCAACGTTTTAGGTTTTACGGTTTTAACTTAAATTTACAGTTAAATACCGTCATTTCATTAACTGATATAATGTTAATATACCAACCTATTGAAGTACTGAAATCTGTTTTGTACCTTTGTAATACACTGATAACCACCAAATGCAGGTGGTGATGAGAAAGTCACATGATGAACCAAAGCCCATCACAAGCAGCTTTTAAATAATAACATATATAGAAGGTGCACAGTGTCATTCACACAAACACCAAACACCATCATGGTAACACACATGAAACTGAAATAATGCAATAAACATTCATTTAACAACATTAGATAGATAGATATAGATAGATAGATAGATGATACACTTTAAAAATAATTCCGTAAAATTGACGGTAAAAAACCGGCAGCTGTGGTTGCCGGAATTTTACCGTAAAAAATACAGTAGCAACGTTTTAGGTTTTACGGTTTTAACTTAAATTTACAGTTAAATACCGTCATTTCATTAACTGATATAATGTTAATATACCAACCTATTGAAGTACTGAAATCTGTTTTGTACCTTTGTAATACACTGATAACCACCAAATGCAGGTGGTGATGAGAAAGTCACATGATGAACCAAAGCCCATCACAAGCAGCTTTTAAATAATAACATATATAGAAGGTGCACAGTGTCATTCACACAAACACCAAACACCATCATGGTAACACACATGAAACTGAAATAATGCAATAAACATTCATTTAACAACATTAGGTGTAACACACAACTCTAATATACAAAACTGATAATAAAAAAACTAAGAAGAAACATGTTATTTCAACCAAAAAAAAACATGAAATTTGAAATGTAACACAGGGAATTCTGGGAATGTCAATTTACGGTTATTCACTGTAAATTATACGGTCTTTCACTTCCAAAAACGGTATACTACCGTAAAATTAATGTCCAATACATGTAATGTCCAATAAAGTTTTTCACCGTATATAGTAGGGGAATTTACCGTTAACCATTTAACAGGTTTTTACTGTAGCATTTTTACAATCTTTTACCGTTAAATTCACGGTCATTTTTTACAGTGAATATATGCGATACTATGAACAAAGTTATGAACTCAAAAGCCCATCAATGGTCATATGATGGTGTGTGGTAACACATTCATCTCTTGCCCTTTAAAGAAGTCAAGGACTATCTTCATACTTTGAAACCAGGCAAAGTAT
>NW_015637122.1:885478-897566 GCF_001515625.1 Sinocyclocheilus rhinocerous
TTTCACTTCCAAAAACGGTATACTACCGTAAAATTAATGTCCAATACATGTAATGTCCAATACAGTTTTTCACCATATATATAGTAGGGGAATTTACCGTTAACCATTTAACAGGTTTTTACTGTAACATTTTTACAGTCTTTTACCGTTAAATTCACGGTCATTTTTTACAGTGTAGATAGATAGATGGAGACTATCAGTTCAGCTGATTATCATTTGAAAAAAAAAAAAAGGATATTGCTAAGTTTAAACAATCCAAAATATTATGAAATATTATATCAAGTTTGGAGTAGGAGTAGGAGCTAGGAATTTTGACAATAACCATTAACCCAAGTTTTTACAATATCAGCATATTGGCATAAAAAACATCTCTGATCTCCAGTTAAGTCATTTTACACATCATGGACATCATGTTTTATCATTCATAGTCAGCTTTGAGGGGAAACTAGCTACGGTGTCGCTGCATGTTAATGGCGTAAAGTAGCAGCTTCTTGTTGTGTTTGTGTGTCTACTTTCCTTGCAGTCTTTATATAGTCATTTACAACACACTCTAGCAAATAATCACCAACAAAAAAGCGAATTCAGGGTTTGCTTGGTGGGGAAGTTTTGCGTCATATGGTAATCATAACGAAATCATGCAAATGTCTTAAAAGACCTAATTATAGTATATTTTCTCCTTACATTTTATTTTCCATTCACTGTAGTTTTTACTAGGCATGAATATTATAACCAGTGTTGCCAAGTCTGCAGTTTTCCACATAATTATATATATACTCTAAAACAACTGTAAATAAAGGACAAATCACAAGTGTTACATGTCAGGAAACCTTTTTTTATATTTTATATTTATATATTTTGTATTGTATTATATTATTATTGTTATTATTAAATACATTTATTTTTATTTATTTATTTATTTCCACTTTAGAGGTAGTGTTCAGATAATGTTCTTTCCACCGCTGCAGCTGAGATACTGTCTGCAGCTGTTTTTTTTTTTTTTTTGGTGTGGGTTTGCTGTGAGAGGTATTGTTTGTTTAATATCTGTCAAGACCAGGAAGAAGCGAATAACAGATAGGAAACTTGCTTTAAGAAAACACACCATGACAAGCAGCAGCTGCGGCCCTCCTATAAAAACACACAGTGAAGCCATTATGGCATACAAGGGGACAGGAGTAGCATGTGAGGTCTTTTATTTAGAGTCACTTGCAGCTTTTGTCTATATTATGACAAATGAAATCACGGCTATTGATAGAATGTATACTTTTGGAGTAAGGCATTAAAAGTATCTACTAGATCTATAAATATAAATGTTATCATCACTGCAAAATCTCACATAATAAATTTTTTGGAAAAGAGGGTGGGTGGATGTTAACACCATTTGACACTTTGGTTTATTAATACCCATACTTGCAAACAGAGCACGCATTAAGCCCAATCAGGCCTTGACCTAAAACAATGTGATCTCATTACCAGACCCAGAAGGAATCTGCAGATTTTATTCTAGAGGAAGAGATGTAAACATGGTCAAATGTGTTAAACAGAACCATATAGTAGTATTCTCTTATTGGTAGTTACGTCTAAACAGAAACCAATTTAAACATGAACAACAGCATTTCAATAAATATTTTGCCACAAAAATGAAAATTCTCCACAGAGACTCATTTACACTTCCAGTTGTGTGCTAGAACTACACTTTATGGATAGGATAGAACTACCCATGAATATTACATATTCATGAGATCACATTTAAATTGAAAATGTATTGCTTTTCAACTTGTAAATTAGGTACAAGTTCTTTATGGCACTTCATTACTGTTGAGAAGCATGACAGTACTCATATTCTTGACTTTCTCAATTGAATACCACTTCCTCTCGGCACTTAGGCATGCTTTAATGAGATGTAGCATGCTAATTAGTTTGCACATTCTAGCATAATGATCCGAGTAACTGAACAGATAATCAGTCTTTAACTCTCACTTACGTCAGGTGCAATACAATATAAGTCTATAATATATATTCATTGATTATCAAAATATATAAATTACACGTTATATATATAACACGTAAAATATATAAATTACATTTACAGTGGGTACGGAAAGTATTCAGACCCCCTGAAATTTTTCACTCTTTGTTATATTGCAGCCATTTGCTAAAATCATTTAAGTTAATTTTTTTTCCTCATTAATGTACACACAGCACCCCATATTGACAGAAAAACACAGAATTGTTGACATTTTTGCAGATTTATTAAAAAAGAAAAATTGTAGAGGTTTGATAGAAGTGGCTGGAAGACCTGCCAAGAGAGCATTGCAATAGTCCAGCCTGGACAGAACAAGAGCTTGAACAAGGAGTTGTGTTGCATGTTCTGAAAGAAAGGGCCTGATCTTCCTAATGTTGTATAAAGCAAATCTGGTAAATAAAGTGTACATAAAGGTACACATTTGTACCTGGTGGCTCTGACAGTTGGTTCACTCATGTGGTGGGTTTGCAAAGTGTTGTTAAATTAACAACTAATTAATTATTATAACCATGCTGAATGCTAAAAGAATACTAAAAGAGAAACAATTAGCCGGTTCAACTGCTCTGCACAGAATTCGCACTATTTTGGTTACAAAAGTCATGTGTTTCTAGATCTTCAGCCCCTATACTTCATATACTCTAGACCAGGGGTTCTCAAAAGACCTATTCGCACGGGATTAGTATTATCTGGGGACCTTGTGTGATTTTGAAATTACCCCCCCACATCTGAATTTCGTGTGGTGCATTCGCACGGGATAAGCAAAGCCTGTGATTTTACTCGAATTTACTGACTTGTCTCCCGGATACCCGGATGTCAAGGCTTTGAGAGTCCCGTTCTATGGTCCAGATGGATTTAAAAAAAAAAAGAAACTAATATAGTTTCGTGCGCTGTGTCATTTACATTTCACCAGGTTAAAATAATATCTCAAGCTTTATGCTTGATTTATTTGTAACACATTAACCTCAAAACCTTTTCAGCCTTTTCTTTCTACAAATAGGATCATGTGACACTGAAGACAAGAGTAATGATGCTGAATATTTAGCTTTGATCACAGGAATAAATTACATTTTAAAATATTCAAATAGAAAGCAGTTATTTTAAATAGTAAAAATATTTCACAATATTACTGCTTTAGGTGTATTTTGGATCAAATAAATGCAGGCTTGGTGACCAGAAGAGAATTCTTTAAAAAACATAAAATCAAAATTGGTCTCTAAAGCAATTAGATACACTAGACTCTAGAGCAGGGGTTCTCAAAGTCTACATTCAAAGGTCCAAATCTGAATTTTCATCAGTGTCAAAGGTCCGGACCGGAACAATTGTTTATTAAAAAACTTGTTTTTAATAAACATACATAACATGCATAACAAATAAACATTATTTTTTTTGAAAAAATAAAGTGCAAAAGTGGCAAAACAATTAATTTAAGTGTCAGCAATAGAGGTCGACCGATAAGGGTTTTTCTCTGGCCGATGCCGATATTTAGAAATCAGAGCAGCCGATGGCCGATATATGATGCTGATTTTTTTGTCCGATATGTTTGGACGATTTTTTCTTTCCTTCTTTATCTCATAAAAGCGAGTTTGAGTAAATGATTATTGCAGGGCACAAGATGGTAATAGTAGTTGTAGTAGTAGCCTAATTCATAGTAATAATACATGGCTCAAAGCACCTTCTGACAACAGTTCTGAAGCATGCTTTTTGTTTCTGTTTGCTGACAGACACCAGCGTTTCCCATAGACTTGCACATGCAAATTCATTCTCTGCCAGCAGGAGGCGCTGTTGGAGCCGAGATATAGCGGTTTCCCCGGTAACGGCTGTAATAAAATACAAAACGCTAGGAAAGACGAAATGAAAATAACATCAAAGCTTTTCTGAAAACGGTCGGTTCTTTTCAATTATACATTCATATAAAAACACCCGCACTGCATTTTAATTTTGAAATGTGCAGTGCTCAGTTTATTCAACGAAGTAGAATCCTTTTGGAAAATCTATTTGTGGCGGTCAGTTTTGATTTTGTGACGGGCCGCCACAAATAACTCAATGTATGGGAAACACTGGACACTGCTATAAGTCTAATGGCCATAATCTAAGTGATAACAAAAATAAATAAATAAAAAATTACTCATATTAGCGGTGAAATGTCGTCCGATTATGTCAAACGTCATACGCTCACTGGATGTCATGACAACAAATGCCATGAAGGAAAAGTTTCAATATCTCGCCTTCGCTTTCATTTCGGACCATCTCCAAAAAGACATTAAAAAAACTAAACATATGATTTACAAGTTTAACATGCGTTTATCAAAGTAGGAAATAATTAGTGTTTTTGAAATATGAAATTGGGGCGGGTGCGGACTGAATTCCCTCCGGCTCCGGGTCCGGATCCGGACTGGAGACCGGACTTTGAGAAGCACTGCTCTATACCATCACAAAATTATGCCAGGAAGAAGCATTTTGAAGACCCCATGCAATGACAAGTGCTGTTTTCTTTCTTGTGTAGATGTATTTCCTGTTGACACAGGAAGTTGAGGAGGTACATATTGAAGACAGATTTTTTTTTTATTTAACACTAGTTAAGAACTACACTCTAAAAAAAATGCTGGGTTAAATATAACCCAGCGCTGGGTTAAAAGGGGACAAACCCATCTATTGGGTTGTTTTGACCCAGCGGTTGGGTTGTTTTGAACCCAACCGCTGGGTCAAAACAACCCAATGGCTGGGTTTGTCCCTTTTTAACCCAGCATTTTTTAGAGTGTGCCATATTATCATATAGATCAGTAGTTCTTAACTAGTTGGTTGTAACTGTGTTTTGTTTACAAATTTGACAAATATTTTGAGCCTGTTTTATTAAGTTAATCAAAAATATACGGCGCCATCGGTGTAGTAATTGCCAAAAAAATTACTCTGAGCCAGTTGAATGAATTGAATGTTAATACATTTTTGTTTTATTATTTTTATTTAATATTCATTTAGGACCAGTTCTCAGATTTTTTGCCATCTGTAAAATAATTAAGAGTTAATAATTGTTAATTAGTCATTTCTTTAGATTTAAATAATTTTGTAACTGTAATCCATGTAAAATAAAATCCAAGCTAAATATGCGAAATAGTAATATATATATATATATTCTTTCTTAAGAAAACATTTGTGAATCCGGCCCAGAGTGGTTAAACTCTATTTAAAAAACAAAACAAAACAAAAAAAAGTTAATTCCAAACTTAATGTGCAAAGTTAAATTGCGAAATTGAACATTTTCCAATACGGCTTATGTCATGTAATAATTGTGCAAATGCAGTGCACTCCATTATAGCAATACTACATTTATACAGATATTCAAACATGCAGTCTGCAATGCTTTGCAACGAGACCAGCTGAATGTAAAACAGTTTGTCTTTTGTATTGATATGGTCAAGTGTTAGACTGAAAAAGAGCAATTACAGAGTTAAAGGTCATCTTTCAGGTGCTGTGAAATGCCCACTGAAGACACGAAGGTTAATGAATACACAAATGCACTAGTAATTAGAACCCCACCTGTTAATTTTTCTTAATTACTGTCTTTTTTTTAACTTTAATTTCACCGTCTGACCTTCTTTCCTTTAGCACATAGTCTCAAAGTGATTTCACGTGTTGCCGCTCCCTGTGACCTTGCTGGCTTGTCGTGCAGTTGTCATGGGAACAGAGGCCACAGCGGGAAGACATGCAGACATGCCCGCTTTCGCAGACAGGCTTTAAAAAGAAAAGACAATCTCAGGTGTGTGTGTGGCTGTATTTGTTCAGAAAGTGAGAAAAAAGACCTGAGTCATGCTTAGAAATGTGAAAACATCTGCCCACTGTTTCCTGGTTCAAGAGTCACCATGTCCTCTTCAAAAATGATTTGCCTTTCCACCTTGTTCTCACATTCCTTGTGTATTAAAAAGTGTGTGTGTGTGTATATATATACATATATATATATACAGTGGGTACGGAAAGTATTCAGACCCCCTTAAATTTTTCACTCTTTGTTATATTGCAGCCATTTGCTAAAATCATTTAAGTTAATTTTTTTTCCTCATTAATGTACACACAGCACCCCATATTGACAGAAAAACACAGAATTGTTGACATTTTTGCAGATATATTAAAAAAGAAAAACTGAAATATAACATGGTCCTAAGTATTCAGACCCTTCGCTCAGTATTTAGTAGAAGCACCCTCTTGATCTAATACAGCCATGAGTCTTTTTGGGAAAAATGCAACAAGTTTTTCACACCTGGAATTGGGGATCCTCTGCCATTCCTCCTTGCAGATCCTCTCCAGTTCTGTCAGGTTGGATGGTAAACGTTGGTGGACAGCCATTTTTAGGTCTCTCCAGAGATGCTCAATTGGGTTTAAGTCAGGGCTCTGGCTGGGCCATTCAAGAACAGTCACAGAGTTGTTGTGAAGCCACTCCTTCGTTATTTTAGCTGTGTGCTTAGGGTCATTGTCTTATTGGAAGGTAAACCTTCGGCCCAGTATGAGGTCCTGAGCACTCTGGAGAAGGTTTTAGTCCAGGATATCCCTGTACTTGGCCGCATTCATCTTTCCCTCAATTGCAACCAGTCGTCCTGTCCCTGCAACTGAAAAACACCCCCACAGCATGATGCTGCCACCACCATGCTTCACTGTTGGGACTGTATTGGACAGGTGCCTGGTTTTCTCCACACATACCGCTTAGAATTAAGGCCAAAAAGTTCTATCTTGGTCTCATCAGACCAGAGAATCTTATTTCTCACCATCTTGGAGTCCTTCAGGTGTTTTTTTAGCAAACTCCATGCGGGCTTTCATGTGTCTTGCACTGAGGAGAGGCTTCCGTCGGGCCACTCTGCCATAAAGCCCCGACTGGTGGAGGGCTGCAGTGATGGTTGACTTTCTACAACTTTCTCCCATCTCCCGACTGCATCTCTGGAGCTCAGCGACAGTGATCTTTGGGTTCTTCTTTACCTCTCTCACCAAGGCTCTTCTCCCCCGATAGCTCAGTTTGGCCGGATGGCCAGCTCTAGGAAGGGTTCTGGTTGTCCCAAACGTCTTCCATTTAAGGATTATGGAGGCCACTGTGCTCTTAGGAACCTTAAGTGCAGCAGAAATTTTTTTGTAACCTTGGCCAGATCTGTGCTTTGCCACAATTCTGTCTCTGAGCTCTTCAGGCAGTTCCTTTGACCTCATGATTCTCATTTGCTCTGACATGCACTGTGAGCTGTAAGGTCTTATATAGATAGGTGTGTGGCTTTCCTAATCAAGTCCAATCGGTATAATCAAACACAGCTGGACTCAAATGGTGTAGAACCATCTCAAGGATGATCAGAAGAAATGGACAGCACCTGAGTTAAATATATGAGTGTCACAGCAAAGGGTGTGAATACTTAGGACCATGTGATATTTCTGTTTTTCTTTTTTAATAAATCTGCAAAAATGTCAACAATTCTGTGTTTTTCTGTCAATATGGGGTGCTGTGTGTACATTAATGAGGGAAAAAAATTAACTTAAATGATTTTAGCAAATGGCTGCAATATAACAAAGAGTGAAAAATTTAAGGGGGTCTGAATACTTTCCGTACCCACTGTATATATACACGCACACACACACACACACAAAAAAAAAATCATAAAAATATATACAGTACAGAACCATTTGTTCAGAGTGAGATTTCATCCAAAACAACCAGAAGGTGTTATTTCAAGCTGCTATAATCGGTTCATAATCAGAATAATAAACACCTCAATCAGTCCACCTGAGCATTAAATTTCGATCTGATTTCAGCCATTTAAACTCTTGAATCCGACTGTTTTCTCAATCAGATTCAAAAGTACCTTGCACACATGCATAGTTCATTCGCATTGACAGAAATCAGTGCATGTAAACATTGAGACTGATAAATGTTGATAAATGATAAATAACAAATGGATGTCTTCCAAATGGATGTCTGGCTCTTTTTAGCACTGAGCTATTTTTAGTTAAATTACTGTGGTATTTAAGGGCTACTTTGTAAGAAGTCCAGATAGCCGATAAATAGTGTTGAGAAGCGAGATAGGAGGAGACAGAAAGAAAAATAAATATAAAAAAAAGAGAGATATCCTAATATTTTGCCATTTCTTAGTCTCAAATTGGGTCCCCTGAGAGATCTCACGAGGGAAAGTGAAGATAATGAGCAGGACACTTTTACCGCAGTGAAGTGTCCTCCAACTAAAGCTCAATCTCCCCAGTCACCAAGTTGCCCAATTCAACTGCAGGTTTACACTTTATCTGTTACACTTCCTTCTTTCCTTCTAATGACCTGTTGTGAGATAGCTCCTAGCTAAAAGTGCAGAGAGGAAGCTGTGAGTTGATAAACTGTTCCACTGCTGTGTCTAATGGTTAATGCTGAACACTGAAGGGAGCAGTGGTGGTTTCGACCCTCTGTGACCAAGCGCCTCACCTAGACTATATCAATATGGACATAATGAAGATTGATTTGGTTGCCGATTTGGATGAAGTTGATCTTGCAAGTGCAGGAAGAGCTAAATAACAGCTCAGAGGAAAATTGTATTGGTTGGAGATTGCTGTTTTGCAGCCAAGGAGTTCTAATATCTACCTGGTCTCATGGCACAAACGTACCTGGGGGCACTTTTTCGCGAGACGCGAAATACGTACCAATAAGTACATATCACTGCAGTTTCCAAAAGAAATGAACATTAGAGGCAGTAAAACTTTGACACCTTTTATTCCTTTTCACACAAATTTACAGAGTTTTGATTAATAAAGCGTAATTTTCGCACAATTACTTGAAGAGTATTATGTTGTAACTTCAAAAAATGTTTAATATGCTGGTAGATTTGAAAACTGATGCTTTTGAACGTTAGCACCGCACATATCCAGCTTCATATCAATGGGTTTTCATCGACGGTAGGTTTGTTCGGTAGCTCACGGAGTAGCCTACGGAGACGTACTTGAGAGGCGAAGAGCTCCGGTTCGAATCCCGTGTAACTACAGTACGACAAAACGGTTCAAATCTGCATACAAGTAAGTACAAATGACACGGTTGCATCAACAAATGCGTTTGTATATCAGTTTTGCATTTGTTAACACTATCGGGGACGTCATGAAGAGTGGAAATCCTTCAACCTGGTCTCATGGCAAAAACATACCCGGGGGCACATTTTCGCGAGACGCGAAATACATACCGATAAGTACATATCACTGCAGTTTCCAAAAAAATGAACACTAGAGGCAGTCAAACTCCGACACCTTTTAAATTATTTTCACACAGAGTATGATTTACAGAGTTTCGATTAATAAAGCGTAATTTTCGCACAATTACTTGAAGAATATCATGTTATGACTTCAAAAATATTTTAATATGCTGGGAGATTTGAAAACTGATGCTTTTGATTGTTAGCACCGCACATATCCAGCTTCATATCAATGGGTTTTCATAGATGATAGGTTTGTTCGGTAACTCATGGAGTACGGAGACGTACTTGAGAGGTGAGGAGCTCTGGTTCGAATCCCGTGTAACTACGGTTCGACAAAACAGTTCAAATCTGCATATAAGGAAGTTCAAATGGCACGGTTGCATCAACAAATGTGTTTTTATATCAGTTTTGCATTTGTTAACACTATCGGGTAGGTTTAGGGTTGGGTTTGGTATAGGGCATATTTCCAAAACGATAGAGCATTAACTTTTAGCGACACTCTCCGGATATTTTAATTCTGAACCGTAGCAATACGTACCTGAAGCAACGTAATAAAAACACAGCAATACGTACCTATATCAACGTAATAAAAACGTGCCATCACGTATTGAACCCGTGTTTTAGCACCACTCAGTGGACATTTCTCTTTGAAATTGAGGCGAAACGTGCAGTAAGGTACGTAAAAACGATGTTGCAGAAAAGTACCCAGAGATACATATTTTTATGAGACCGGGTTGTCTAATATATGTGTAAGGATAAATTTTTCTTTAAATATTCTTTAGGGGACATAAAAATAAAAATAAATAGTCAAGTATAGAAGTGTGTAGAGCTGTAAAATTCATGTGGACAGCACAGTCTAATAATTTTAATTGAAATCTAGTCTTAGGAGGAAAAAAAAATTGAGAGATCTATTTTATCTTTGAAAGATAGCTAAGAATGTTATTTCAGGCATTTAGTAGTAAAACTAGTAAAACATCTTTTTCTGATTGTTTTCAGAGTTTGTAGGTGAAATTACTTGTGTAATTACATAATAATTACTTATGAATTATAAATGAATTATTAATGATTACAGAGTCTTTTTACACCTTTGTGTGTGTGTGACCATGAACATATCTACAAATACAATTTGCTGCCACACCAATAGCTCAATATATTTTTACAAAAATGTTGCCACAAGCAGGTTTTTCCAATGAGCCTGGCTTGGGTGTTTTATATTGCTTATATTGCATTATAGGCTATTGCTTGTTGCAGCCTCTCAACTGCGAATGGCATCTGTTAATAATAATTTGTCAGGCATGTTTGCCACCTGCCCTGCAGTATGTGTGGCACATTTGCAAATACTTTGGAGAAGTGCAGTGATCCTTACCCTTGTATTTGCCGGGTTGCCAACTCAAGCCAGATTGTACCATGCTAATATTATGAGAAATGGATTCACTTGGGCTTGTCTGCACATTTCCCGTTAGGATGGGATCCAGAAACAGACAGAGAATGATAATTGAAATCCTCAAAGTCTCTGCAAACAACAGAAGTCTATAATCCAGCTGCAAGTATTGAGGAACCCTATGCAAATTCAAATTGAAAACGAAATGAGAAGCTATTCTCAGAGGAGAAACTGATAGACAAGGAAGTAGAGCTGACACGGATAGTGTGTAAATGTGCCAGTCAAGAGCTGCTACGGTACCATCAATCAAATAAGAGTAGGGAAAATATGTTTCACCACAATGGAATACAAGTTTAAAAGTGTTCTGCATGGCCACAGTCTGCTTCATATTACTCTTTTTTTTTCACGTTGTGACAAAGTTCACTGAGGACCAATAAGTTACATAAAGAGAGAACTGTCCATTTACTGTACATTCTCAATCATTTCAAGTGGAGTTGCTTGGTTGACGCAGGACCCTCAGGACATTGACATTTTTAAGCCAATCACCTGAGCCGTAAATGCCATGTGATTACTCACTCTGGAGTCAAAGAAAAATGATGTCACGGCAGCATTAACTGACTGATTAACATTAACTGACTGGAAACCAACTCAGACTCAATGCAAAAAATGTGCCTGTGGCAATGATTATGATAATTATGTAGATTTTTTGTACACATTTTGCAGCACTTTCAGTGTGAAATGTCCAGTGGCATTAAAATGCATTCAGTTTTCAATTTTTGTAAAAAGGAATAAAAGTTATTCATGTTTTGCTGCCTCTAGTGTTCATTTCAGTCAACCTGCAGTGAATTGATTGTACAAGTACATTTTTGGGGTTAACACAATTGCAAGTAGAGGCACATTTTTCCAGTGAGCCTTTGGATAAATGTATATGCTAAATTAATACATGTAAATGTAAAATAGGTGTTCTGAGCCCTAAGCGTGTTCCTGTCAGCCAGTCAGAAAAATTGAAGGTGGTTCACTGCACGTCAGTGATTTTGCTGACATCTCTTTGGAGGATGGGATTTTGGATTTATTTTTTTTTTGTAGAAAACTCATGTTTGAAGTCTTGCAAAAGTATCATCGCTTATACAGCAGCTTGAACTAAACATGAGATGGCATTCAAACCCTACTTACTTCTGTTACATGATATTTCAGAGTGAAACCGAATATTCAAGAAGACAAAATATGGGGCAGCGCTTCATTTTGTCTAACTAGAATTGATTGGATGGTGAAAGATGGGTATTTCAAGTCAAGGTCAGTTTGTTTACTATTAAAGGGGTCATATGATGTTGCTAAAAAGAACATTATTTTGTGTATTTTGTGTAATGAAATGTGTTTATGCAGTTTAAGGTTCAAAAAACACATTATTTTCCACATACTGTACATTATTGTTGCTCCTCTATTCCCCGCCTTTCTGAAACGCGTCGATTTTTACAAAACTCATCGGTCTGAAAA
>NW_015637122.1:898202-923801 GCF_001515625.1 Sinocyclocheilus rhinocerous
AACGAAGCAGATATCGTCCTCTTTTGGAAGACCAAACAAAGTAGTTTCGCTTTCACAACGAAAAACACAGCGTCTTCACGGCATGGCGTAACAATACTACAGCGAGAATAAAAGTTACGTCTTCTTTCTTTGCGTGAACATTTGGGCAGTGTTATGCAAATCTTCCCAAAGAGCGACGTAGGTATGTTGGTGCGTGTTAACTTTTATAAAGAATATCTCTTTGGATTTGAGACTTTAGTCTTTGCAACTTTACAGATCTTCTTTATGCACCAAGAGCTTGTAACACTCCAAAGAGAAAGGAAAAATTGAAATCGCATCATATGACCCCTTTAATTTATTAGGTATTAGGCATTAATTTACTACACTGTGTTTTAGGAAGACTCTATTACTGACAACAGTATCAACAGGCTATTAGTTAACTTTATTTTACCTTTCCGCACTGGTAATCATGCACAATAAGACTAGGAATGTGTATTAAGAAATGAAAAAAGGTCTCATCTATATTCAAAAATCCATTTTACATTGGGATTCTTGAGAGTCGCACTTTCATACAACTAATTGTTTCACACTAATTATGTTTAATAAGGTCAGGCGTATTCAAGACTTCATTGTCTGGTGCATTACACCATCACATCAAACTGGATTATATAATAAATGCCTATTTTTTGATTAATATAATGTGTACAGAATTGAGCAACTGCCACTGAGATGAATGAATGGGAATACAGTTTTCCCCAGGTCTTAAAAACCTCCAAAGATGAGCAGTTGAAGTGTGGAATGGATATTTGGCATGGCCAGGCCTGCGTAGCTCACCAATATACTGTACATTCATATGAAATTTACATAGAGACAACAGCTTTGCTTGTGATACTGTGAGTCACTGTACTGCTTTTCATGATCGTGTCCTTTTTTTCCCAGTATGACACACCAATTGCATTTCAAACCCACTGATAAATTGTTGAGTCACAGTCTGCCAAATGCATCTGCTTCACTAGACACAGAGAGCAGCTGAGTGTCAACTAAATCATGATTCAGTCTTCATCAAAGATGTTCCAACATGTGCTGATGTGATGTCACTTTCTCACTGGGTCATGCCTTTGTTGGATATTCATGTCAGTTGTTTAAACATGTCACTTCCTATTCTGTCACAAGGAGACGGTTGTCAAGTTGTGACAAGATGTTACAAGCCTGAATACGCCAGCTGAGAGACTTGAAATGATATATATATGCTCAGAAAATAGCTTTGAATGCATGCAAGTAAGAGGGCTGAATGAAGTAATTTACAGTAATGAAATGTAGTTTTTCAGGCTGTTCTTTTTTCACTGGCTAGGGATTTCATATCACTTGGGTCCTTTGGTTTTTAAACACATCCCTGCTAAGTATGCATTTAATTATTTTCAGTTAAAAGGAACCACGATACATAGAAAAACACAAAGATCCCCTGTGACAAAAGCAACAAAAGCAAAGTTTCTATTAGAGCGATATTTCATTATCTCTTTAATTTCTACTTTGTTTGTAATCTTATACAGTACAAGGGGGCATGTGCCCACTCAGATTTTTGAGTCAAGTGGATTTTAAATGCAAAATGCATCTTTATTAATAAGGTTGTGCAATTGCTGTAGGCAGAAAAAAACAGTCTAATATGCTGTGGCAGAAATACAATAACAAAAGCAAACATGCAACAAATGTGGCAAATAAATAAATAAATTAAACAATGCATACATACATAAATGTATGGATCACTGTTTGTCAAGATCAGTCGTAACTCTGTTTATTTAATTATTATGTTTACTAAAATTAAAAGTTTATTTTTAATTTTGGATCGGGATTTGAAGCCAGGTCCCATTGCTTGCTAATGAAATTTGTAATGAACTTGTCTAAACACATCAAAAATGTATAAAATAAATAATTAATAAAGTACTTAAAGTTAGTGACTTTTTTTCAAGTCTAGAAAGAAAACAAATGACATAATTCCACCTTTTTTATGACATGGCAAAGTTACTTCAGGCTGTCATTCAATGGAATAATCACAAGATGTTTATACTACTACTACTACTACTACTACTACTACTACTAATAATAATAATAATAATAATAATAAGTCTTGAAAATATTATTGAAAATATTATTGTGTGCCCTAATTCAGGAAAAATGCAATTTCATTATCTATCTATCAATCAATCAATCAATCAATCAATCAATCAATCAATCAATCAACCAATCAACCAACCAACCAACCAACCAATCAACCAACCAACCAACCAACCAACCAATCAATAAATCAATTAATCAATAATGAAAGAAAGAAAGAAAGGTGAAGGTTATGCCAAGTTCATGACATTAAAGTCATTAAAAATATATTTAAACACATTAATACAAAATATTTAATTTCTAAGAACATGACACATTTTAAACATTTTAAACATTATCTTAAACATCATTATGTTTCATGTACCATTTTTGAAAACGTTATATGGCAAATACTAGAGACTTTTCTGTCCTCCAGACAATCTTGATACTGTTTCCAAAACAAAACCTTCCCCTTTATTTATTTATTTATTATTTATTTTTGTCATCTTCTTATCCTCTTTTTCGAGTGCTTTTTACTTCATTATTTGTAGCTTCTCTAATTCCCAGCTCTTTGCACTTATTTTTACTCATTACTCCATCATCCCTTCAGCACTTGCGGTTTCTTTATTCCTTTTCCCACTGTGACCCAACACGGCTGATCTCTCTGATTTGCAGCAATAGAGGCAGAGCTGATTGGATTGTGTTTTATGTGTTCTCAGTTGAGTGTACCACCTGTGCGTGTGGAATGTGCCACCTGCCAGTACATTTACTATGACAGCAGACAGTAATCACGCACCTGATGGAACATACGGAAATTGTTTGACCTTAAATCTATTAGAAGCCATTAAATATACACTGATAATAGAATCAATTATGTTGAATTCACCCATTTTCATGCATGAAAAATGCCCAAATCCATAAAATCCAACAGACCTTTCTGCTACAGTGGCCGAAAGAGCTCGACACTCTGCAAATGAGAAAAAAAAAGAAAAAACACATGCAAATAGAAAAACACCAACAAATGAAGAAAACATCTTCATCAGTTTGACAACACGTGCTGCAAATACTCACAACACAACCATATACAGAAACACTCTGCAAATACTCGCAACACAACCAAATACAGAAATGTGCTGATCACAACGGAATGTTTAAGTGACGAACTTGGCTGGGACATATTTATCAATGTCTGCTCTGAAGGGTGAGATTTTTGTTTATTTTAACATCCTGATCATATGATTCCTTTTTTTTTTGGATATTAATAGTCTAAATAAGCTGATGAAATACACAATTACTGTAACTGTGAAACGTTATGTAAGCTGGCTAGCTAATTTTCACAGCTTCCCCTATGAAATATAACCATGTTTTACTATTGTTAAACCATGTTAACCACAAATTAACCATGGTTTTGCTACACTGACCATAGTTTAACCATGGTATTTGTACATCTGTGGTTATACTGTACAAATGATAATCAATATGCAAAAAAAAAAAGGTTACTACAATTTTACTATAATAAAACCATTGTTAATTTTCATAAGGGTGTTGGGGTTCCCTTGAAAAGTTTCCACTTTGGTCTGTGCACTTGCAATGCTTTTTCGTATTTGGTCACATTGTGTGTATTTGCAGCGTGTTTCTGTATTTGGTCGCGTTTTTTGTATTACAGCGTGTTTCTGCATTTAGTCGCGTTTTTTGTATTGCAGCGTGTTTTTGTATTTGGTTGCGTTGAGTGTATTGCAGCGTGTTTCTGTATTTGGTTGCGTTTTTTTTGTATTGCAGCATGTTTCTGCATTTAGTCGCGTTTTTTGTATTGCAGCGTGTTTTTGTATTTGGTTGCGTTGAGTGTATGGCAGCGTTTTTCTTTATATGGTTGTATTGTGCTGAGCTCCCTCGGCCACCGCATTCTACAGACCTTTTGTAGCAAAATGATATTAAGTTGCTTCGTGCACATTTCGTGACACTTTCACAGTGAAATGTCCAGAGAAATTTTCAATGGCATTAAAAGCATGTTCAGTTATATACGACACAGATGAACATGAATCTGGCAATGATTACGTTGGTTGTTGTACATATTGCAGCAGTCCAGAAATGAAATGCACATCGCAAGTGCAGTGCTGTACCAGGTGAGCTACTGAGCAAGTTTACAATGTCAGAAAAGCCATATGGAGATGCAAAATGTATTAATCAATGTCAAAATGTATTCATTCATAATATAGTATTGCTATTAATTGATAATCTGCCCCTGTAATGATAATTTGCCTGAAAAGGAATGCTTGTTGTTGGTGTTTTACACGGACTAGTGGTCATTTCAACTGGAAAGTGCAGTAAATTGTATGTATAGGTGCGTTATTTCAGTACGTTTTTCCTATGTTTCCTATGTTATTTGAGGTATGAACTGATGCTTTTCTACCTTCCTCTCTTTCTGACTCATAATCAGACTGTCAAATCATGTTTCCTGTCTTTTGCTCTCCCCCGCAGAAGTGGCCCGTTCCCTCCCTTAGTGTGTGGGAAAGCAAAAATAGCCCTCTGCAATTGTGTATACGGACATTTGTATTAACAAAGGTTGATTAATAATGGTATTATTGAGTATTGAGAGTTTCGAAAAAAAGCTTAATCTCAATTTACTTCAGTCTTAATGGCTTTCAGTTCTCTGTAGTGGTTTGACATAAACTCAAGAAAAAAGGTTGCATCACCATTATTTTTTGGATCATTTATTATATTTTAGCTCATAATGCAGAAATATCCCCTTTAGCTACACATCTTGTGTTATTTACAATGGACTCACATGTAAACTGTGGAGTTATAAGTCCCTGCTGTTCCACTGAGCCTGGACTGCACCTGATCTGGCTCGACTCAACCTTCATTGTGCCAAGACTAGCCAAATCGGTCCAAAAAACAAAGAGCTGAATGTCTAATGTTGGTCACATTGAATTATTTCAATTAATTGTGTTGGGAGTATTTTTCTATTAATATTACATTCTTAAAATGCAGACTATAAGTACACCTAAGTAACTAATTCACGGTGCTGTCAAAATATTGCTGTTTGTTTGAGCATCCCATCCAGTACCTATTTAGACTATTTTTGGAGTTTTCACTTAACCAGTGGGCTGCTCTATCTTTAATGCTCTTATCTTTATCTTTTTGTGTTTTGATACTTTGATACTGATGCACTTATTGGAGCTTGACAGACACAGTCACCATCATCTCATCTGACATTCATCTCCTTTTGTATTTTATCAATGAAAAACATGACCAAATAGGTTTGAAGTGACGTTATATTAAGTTGTGACAGAATTTTCATTGTTGGTCAACAATTCCTTATAACCCTTGCCATTCGTATTGGGTTGTTCTTTGCCTTTAGCCCGAGAAACTGGGATAGGTTTAAGTAAGTTGACTAAAAATATTATCATCTACTCTATTATATTTTTTATATGCTCACATTTTTTCCCCATTTGTCAGTTGCTTTGAATTCTTTGACACCTGTTAAAGGATTTCCCCCCATTGTTCATCAAATTCACCCATTTAATAAATAAATCAATAAATCAATAATTTTAGCAAAGGCCATCATGCTCCAGCGAGAGAGTCCTTTACTGAAATATATCTCCCAAGTCCAAATGTAACTCAGCAAAACAATATATCAATCCCAGAATCCTCTGCACTATAAACATAAGCCTCATTTGAATCTTATAAACCTTTTTTATCTTTCAGCCTTTTATTGTTCCTTTTTCAGGAGTACTAGATGCAGACTCTTGGTGTGAAAAACAAAAACAAAAAAACAACAACAATGCTATTTATAAGAGAGCATGAGTGGCTATAAAAAGAAGAAGAATTAGACTTGCAGCATTGCTCCATTTGTGTCAAAAAACTGTAGAGCCCAATGCTTTTATATGGGAGTGCTCATGTGACATATTTTATGTGCTTCATTATACTTTGTCACCTCAACAAAAAGTGTATTTTTATGTGTATGTATGTAATGTGTCTGAATATAGCTACTTCCTTGTGTATATGTGAGTAGAACCTAAAATTCATGTAATGAACTCAAGTGAAATGTCACTAGTCTGTAAATAACAGCATCCTGGTCTTGCTTTGATGAAGAGAGGTTATTTATTTTCTTCTCGGCAACCCTTTATTTTCTTCTTTTGGCCTGGCAGCTTGCCGTAGCCATCCATTACCATAGCACTGACGCCCGCACTTCAGCATGCTCATTACTGATGCAGTTCGTTTCATTCACACATCATGTGCCATCAGTCAGGTCAAGGGCTTGACCTCCATCCGTCAATCCACGAATCAAGCTTGCAACTGTTTCTGTTTTTCAGGGATCTCCAACAAAGCTCCTGGAGAGCCAATGCTATCTCATGGCCAATTCGTACGTATTTTACCAGGTGGCTAATTCGTACGAATTTGTACTAAATCACTTGTACGATTTTGTACAATTTATGTGGTGTGGTCCTTCGAACAAATTCCTGCGAATTTGCCACCACATAATATATTAACGATTTTTCATTTTTATTATGAATTTGTACGAGTGAGGTTGTACGAATTAGCCACCTTGTCAAATCTGTACAAATTGCCGTGAGATTGGGTTGGGAGAGCTACCTTCCTGTAGACTTCAGTTCCAACCCTGCTTCAACACATCTGTCAGTTATTTTCAAGTAACCCAGAAGAGCTTTATTAGCTGGTTCAGGTGCGTTTGATTAGGGTTGAAGCTGAACTCTGCAGGATGGTAGCTCTTAGGAGCAGGGTTGAAGACCTCTGCTCCTTTTTATCTTATTTACACACATTGGACACTATGCTATCTCATGCTGTATTAAGGTAAACGCAAGAAGAATGTGTCTATGTGACTTGTGTTCGATCACAGTCAGAGCTCCACAGTTTTGTGCATTATAATAGTGGAAATGAGCGTTGAAATACTAAAAAAGCTAAAACAGAAAGTTCTGGTAGTTTCATATGTTGTATTTTACACACTAGAGAAAGATGGGACAGGTCAGACACTTCCCACACTATTCAACTAATAGATTGATTTGTGATTTGTGCGACAATTTGTGTGACAGTGATTTGTGATTAGTGCAGTTTTTAAACAATACTTTCACTAATGAATCATTAAGGTTCTCTGAACCTGTTTGGCCAATTCATTGAAATAGAGCTAATAGTCATCTCAGAAGAACACATTGAACATTCCGATGGCAAGTTTTACTCTACACAAGCACTTTCAGCAATCTAATCAATAAATATATTGCATGTACACTACTAATGTATATTCTAAACCAAACTCAAGGAAATTCATAACAGTTTCACATTTTGGCCAATTGGTGGCTAATTTCTTTGAATTGAGATTATCTCATTTGCACTTTTCATGATCTGCTGATGTCCCACTGATGGTTAGGTTTAGGGGTAGACCTTCATGCTTATTATTTATGTATGTATGTATTTGTTTATGTATATATATAATAATTATTTTTTTTTTTATACACCCCTTTTGAGGATGAAATAATCACTGGATTTACCAAAGTATGCAAAGTTAACTTCAGAGGCTGGTTTATGACTTCCACATCATTATTTTGATTATTATTTCATTATTTAGTTTTTCGTTGTAATATGGACATATGAAAAACAAACAAACTTTGATTGGTTTACACGTGGGTCAGAATCAGGGGTGTTTCCTCTGAGAAAGCAAGAGAGGCAATGCCTTCATAAAACAATTGGGTGCGAAAATAATCAACAATACAAAAATAAAACAATGGAAAATGTTATGAAATATGACTTTTAAAAGTCTATAAATCACTCATTTTTTCTTAAGTGACACTGTCCAACAGCGACACCAGTCACAAGTTACAGCGGGAGGCTGTTTCTCTTGCCTCCCCTGAGCCTATATTGAGTTTTAACAGACCTCCTAAAGCATGCGTTGGGTTTGGTGGGCGCTAACTTGAGAATGAATGGGGAAAAGTCACATGAAAGGAGGCAATGCCTCCATTGCACTGTGATTGGATACAGTTGGTTATGACTGCTTCACGTGATAAATTCCATCAATACATGTGCGTTACGTATCCGCTTAATGGTGTTAATCATTAAATGATGGTGTTAATGGAAGACTAATTAAGCAAACAACACACCAGGATACACTCCAGCATGTACCAGACTTTGCCATCTAGTCAAAAGTCTGCTTATTTTATATTTTCATAATTCATTTTGTTCAGGGTTCATTATCAAACATGAGCTATTGCAGATGTGTTATAACCAGAGATCTCATATATTCAGTCATGTCGAATAGTTTTTCTAAGAATTGCAAAAATTGTGATGGTTAGTCAGGATCTGAAAGCACATGTGTAGCATAATAAATAGTAAACTTTAATGAAAACACATTCTGCATTCAACAGATTTCCGGCAGGGTTGAGTGGTGAATGAATTCACTTTGAGCCATGTTTATCGCTTAGTCAATATTCATCCTATTGGGTCATGGCTTTAAAAAATGATCTATTCCCTAGATGTAATGAATGATGTTCAAGAGTAATCTAGAAAGATTAATTACTGATGACATCAGCACTTTTGACTAATAACTGAGGTAGGATGTCAATATTATAATACTTCTGCAGTCTCATGACCTCTGGCTATTTTTTTTCCCTGAATGTTTCTTTGTTTTTATGTTATACAAATGATCAAACTCCTTTTGAAGCAAACCCAAACTTGGAAGTGCCTTCTTTGCAGCATCCTATTACCTGATAGTACACATAATAAAATAAACTGCATCATTTATGTGGTTGGTTGGTCAGACATTTTATTGGTGGACAGTTTTTGGCCAGAATTATACGCAGACATTGGTTATTCAGTTGCACAAGGTCATGCAAGCTTGGAGAGAAAAAGTAGGTTATAGTAATGACAGGCAATTAGGGATAATAATAGAACAAGAGAAAACATGTCAGATTTGGGAATATCACAAACAAACAGTAAAAGCCTATCTGAGAATGTTTAAAAGGTAGAACCAATAGCAGCAAACTATGGTGTCCTGCCAAACAAATAGATTTTGGTTGTGTCGGGTTGCCATTAACTCAATTTAACTACAAGTGGTAAGAGCTGCACACTATGAAAAGCCACGGTTAGATGATTATACAGAATCTTTCTTATCGTAGGAGTCTCTTTTGCAGTTTAATAATCACACAAGGCCATATCACTTCGATTTTGCAGGTCTGAAACATAGAACCATGAAGCCTGGGGAATAAACATCAGAAGGCTCTCTAAACCCACACAAAACATAGTGCCTTTCTGCAATTATTTAATCCTTCATAGGATTTACATCCCTGTAACGGGTGATGTTAATAACTGTGGATGACAAAAGGCCCCTGTTAATAGGCCCCTGGCGTATGGGGTTCTCCATAGCATATATGGAACCCCAGGGCATGTGCCACAAATTGCAACATTTTCAGTAATAATATGGGGCAGATAATTGTGGTCAGTAGTTTTTAGGATAAATTTGAGGCTGCTGAAAGAGAAATCATATTTCCCTTCTTCAGGATCAAAGTACCAGCTACAACAAAAATCTTAAAGGGATAGTTCACCTTAAAGGGGTCATATGATGTTGCTAAAAAGAACATTATTTTGTGTATTTGGTGTAATGAAATGTTTATGCGGTTTAAGGTTCAAAAAACATTATTTTTCACATACTGTACATTATTGTTTCTCCTCTATGACCCGCTTTTCTGAAACACGTCGATTTTTACAAAGCTCATCGCCTGGGAATTTGGGGCCTTAGGGGGTGTGCCACAAATTGCAACATTTTCAGAAACATATGGTGCAGATAACTGTGCTGAGAAGTTTTAGGATAAGTTTGCGGCTGTTGAAACTGCATGATACAGCTTTAGAAATGATGTGTAATTTACATGTTAAAAAATGCATTACAAAATTACACTTGAACTCTGTTGTATGGATTTGTAAGGAATTACTTGCTAGATGGGATGGTGCTTATATAGGGCTGATACAATTTCCTCTCAAAAGCCAAAGTCTCATGATAATTTATTTATTTATTTATTTATTTTTTTACAGGTTGCCAAGAGTGCAGTTGTAGTCGAAATCATACATATTGTGGGTGGATAGGGGATTGTAAAAAAAAAACAACCTTTCTTTCCGCAAGTACTTGAGCTGATTCTGTGACAGTGCGGGGGCAGGAGCAGCAGGGAGTCGCATACGCACAGAAAAACACACACACACAAGCACAACACACACACACCCCTCAGAACTACAGGAGCACAAATTCATCCCCCACATGCTCACTAATGCCTGCACTGTGTCGCAGTAGTAAAGCCAGCAGTAGTTGGTGCAGTATGCACAATTCCTATCTATCAGAGGTGAACTAAGAAAGGAGGAGGAAACAGAGAAAATTCTGGGTACTTTGCCAGTTTTAAAACCTCTCCACAGTTTGTGTCTCTCCTCAAAGTTAATCTGCTCTGCTGTGATTCCCAGGAAATGGTGGTGATTGAGCTAGAAAATCTCACAATTTTTAAAGTTAGTTATTGTTTTATACTCACATTTTTTATATTTGTAATTATTATTATTATTATATCATTATATTTTATATTTTACAATTTATTTATTTTATTTATCATTAATTTGGAAAAGATCACTACATAACTAAAATCAAATTTGCCTTCATTGGGATCAAAGTACCAGCTGCCAGTTGCAATAAAAACCTTAAAGGCATAGTTTGCTTTAAAAAAATAAAAAATAAATAAAACCTTTGTTTTTAGATTTCAGATTTGTCATGACATTACAATAATCCCATACTGGCCACATATTACTACCTATATAATATCTGTGTCTTAAATTTAACATGCTTTTAGTAGGCCCTATCAAAGGTTTTGGGTATATTGGCAAACATTTTGTTGGCAACAGTATCGACAGACCGACAGAGTATCACAGAATTTGTCATTCAACTTGAACTGAAATTTGACTAGGATCACTAAATTTCTCTGTGCCCTGTAATAAATCGCACATTAAAATTGAAGAACTGTTTTGTATTAGCCATGTTACATTGTAAACATAAAACATGAATTACTATATTTTGAGCTGTAGCAGAAAAGAACATTTTTGAAGAACAGGAAGGGTGAACGCAGTGGGGAAATAAATAAGACAGAATGAAGGAGATGAGAGGAATAGAAGAGAAGAACATTTTGACACTTTGCTAAGCCAACTGAGAATTGAGAAGGTCAAAATTACTAAAAAAAATTACACTGAAGTTGATGACAGAAAAAAATAGGAAAGGATAGAGAGAGAGAGAGAGAGAGACAGAGATATCATCTAAGTTTAACTGAAGCTTCAACCCATATAAATACACAACACTTCACTTGCTTTTACTGCCATTGTACACACACATTCACACACCTTGTATATAACATTGTGTGTGTTTGTGGATGTTTAGTTTGTGGTTGTCTAGTTTACACTTACGTATTCTGATTTTACCAGCAGCCCCATGACTCCTTGCCCCTGTATGCCTGCTTTTACATCCTCTCTCCCCTTCTGTCCCACTTTGTTTTCTCTCAGTCTGTCCTCAAGAGAACAACGTGGCTGCATTTGATGAAAAAAGGCAAAAAAATAAATAAAATAAAATAAAGAAAAAAAAAAGAAAAAAGAAGAAGAAAATATCAACATAATTAACCAGTTGCTCCCACTCAAAAAAAATAAATAAATAAAATTAGACAATGAGCACTTAACACTGTCTATTTTTGTTCCCTATAGCTTTGCCACCTGCTGAGAGGAAGCTTTATTTCAACATCTATTATTCACAGCTTCCACTTCTTTGGAACTTTCAGATAGAATGGATTACGATTCTTCTTCAGTCCACTAGAATGACTATAAGTGGCTAGGAATCGTGAAATATGGAGCACAGTTTCTCTTTGAATGTGAAGTCTGTAATTTCTGCCCCCCTAGCCGCACCAAACAGACCTATGCCTTTGGTTGGCCAAACAGGTTGTTTTATCCCAAACTGGCATTGATTGAGCTATATTGCTTTGTTGGTGTGTTTAAGATTTTCAAACAAATAGAGCAATGTTTTGAGGCCAACTAACTGGCCAGCCCTGGTTGTATAACCTAGTTGAAGAAATTGAGAAACATTGGTCCAGTCTATTGTCATAAGTCTTCTTCTTCTAATATATAACTTATATGAAGAATCATCCATTGCTGAGCCTAAACAAGTGTTTTGTTCTTCTTCTTGTATTTAGAGGATGAATGGATTAGTAGTATTTTCTCCCTGAACAAGCTCTACACTTTTTACTTTTATTCCTCCAATCCTTCCCCCCTTGAGGATATCCTGTGTGCATGTGCCATGCTGCATACGCTGGCTGTAATGTTCTGATTTCATGCTCACTGACTCCTGTCTTATCGCCTTAGCCATTTCTGGAAGGAGTTGATTTTTATCACCCCATTCAGTCCTGCCGGTGAGGCCACAAATGCATGTTGAAATAAGATACCACAAACCATGTGCAACATGGGAGTCTTGTGAATCTTATTTTCCCAGTATTGCTAGATTAATTCCTGGATAAAAGCTTTTAAACCCATGTCGTGTTTAAATATTTTGTTAGTGGGAGGTTTTATTTTGGGTGTCCCTATACTGTATATCACTGGTGTCCACCGGAGAAGCAAGAAAATATTTACTATTTTACAATGGCGACAACTCAGTTTTGTTTTGCTGGAGAAAGCACACAAATCTGCTTCAAATTTAGTGAGCTGCCTTGCTATCTACATTACTGCCTACTATATAGACACCTAGCTTTGAAGGCAGTGTTTTAACCACAATGGAACCTCATAAGTAACTGATTTCAAACATTCTACTTGGCAGCAACTTTGACCATCACACAAATAGCACTCCTCATTTGAAGAACAAAAATGGGAGATATGCTAGCATCTTGAGTTTGATGTTAGCATGATTCTGTGCTAACAACCCAGGGCTCTAACAAGCTAAAAAAATGCATGCTACAAACAAATATTGGTTAGAAAGGTCATTTTTATTGAGTTTATCAATATGTTTTGGTATCAAATGGGATAGGATAAGTAGATTTATAATATCAACATTTATCTCAATTTGTCTGGCAATTTGGATTAATTTTCCCCAATGCAGTGTTGCCTTAGATTTTGGCCAAAAAGTGTCTTAGAAGATCTTACCTTTGAGAACTGCCAAAGGAGTGGGTTCATGATGCCTTACAATGTTTTCTAACTAGGCACCTCACTACGTTTTGGAGTTGCCATTCTGCTTTGTCCACTAATTCATACTAAATTCCTAAAAAATCCCCTTCCCTCCGAATCTCTGTGCCATCCTCGCTTGGTGTTCTTTGGGTAAACATTGCCTATCAAACATCAAATCCGATTCCATTTACAATCAGCAGCTTTTTGCTTTGTCGCCCCCATTGCCGTGTCATCTGGATGGAAATATAATTGAGTTTCGCTGCTTCATGCATACATTGATGCCAGCAGAGCCTTTTAAAAGCCTGGCTGTGTGCAGAACTCTGACTATGACCTGTCCTGGTCTACTAGCACTCTGTGATATTAGACTGCGCTAAGACAAATGCATAAAGGCCTTGAGTGCTCCTAATGCCTCTCAGTGCCTCACACATACACAATCACACTCATTCGCGCTAAAAGAAAGAACCATGTGAGTGGGTAGAGGGCGCAAGGGACTGAAAGGGTAGAACCCAGAAGGAAAAACAGGGGTGGATATAAATGGAGAGAGTGATCGAATGTGACATGGAGAAAGAGGGAAGTTAAAACAGAGAGGGTGATGAAAGGCGAGAGATCTACAGTCTCTTATTAATATCAGCCTACCACTCCAAAAGCAAAACAAAAGCCCCTACTGTCAACTACATCCACATTTTTTTAAATCAAAAGGCTTGTAGAGTCTTAAATCTGGGGCTTCAGGTAGGCCACTGGCGGACTGGACAACCCTCCTTTCCTTCATGGGTAAATGAGCCCATTAAATTCTGGTACAATTTGTCTTCTTTAAACTGGAAAGGAAGTTCATTTTCAGAAGCATGACATACCACACAAAGGTGCACTTAGGCATACTTTTTAAGGTATTTACAGAAGCTGCATTTACATTGAGCCTAATATTTTGAAAGCTTTCTTGGCACATTTTTAGATATGCTAGAAATTGTGACAATTATGGTGTGTCATGCTGAGCTTCCTAACATCTGCAGTCAGCTGACTGTTGCTTTCTCTGACAGAACCATTCAGAGGGCTCAAAAGCTTCTAACTGTTATGGCAAAACTGACACTAAATTGACAGTAGTTTGTAGATGGGGCTCCACCGCAAGTTTAGTAGGGGGTCCAAGAGATTTGCAGGAGTTAGCCTGAACAATTCCAGAGCTACAGCAGGTCATAGAACACCACCGCAATAAAGAGCAGTAAATGTACCACACTGATAACTGCATGACTGTGTCTGTCATGTCTGTGTGTGTCACATGTTGGGTATCGCAAGTCACTGTGTGGCCCACCCTCCCCCTCTGGTTGTCTGGTAACTCTTGAGTCCATCCTGGAATGGACAGTAGGGGCTTAGGCCCCGAGACAATCACTTCATCTCTTTCTCTTTGCCCTGAGGGGCACAGTTGATGAGAGAAAAGGGAGGGAGAGATTGACATTGACCCACCCCTAGGCCACACCCCCCTGAGCTGGAGGACAAGGTCACATGGTGCCTGGGCTGCAGGCTGACTCTTAGTTTTCTCCTCCTTTCTGCAGTGAAGAGCCACCCTCCCCTTCTCCCATTGCAACACCATCACCTGCCGCATCGCCATCACCCGGGGTGACTTCCACCAGTGCCATCCAGCCCGAGGTCCAGGTGGCACCTCAGGTTGCAGGGAGCACCGTGACATCTCTCGATACAGGAGGGGGAGATGGGAAAAGAGATGGAGGTGAAGCACAAGAGAGAGGGAGTGCAGAGGTGGAGAAGGAAGATGTGAGGGTACAAGAGATTGAACAGGAGGAAGAAAAACCCCAGGCTCAACCACCACAACCAATGCAGCAAGACGTTAAAAAGGAGACAGAGGAGCTGGAAAAGGAAACAGCAAGTACAGGAGGCACAGGAAGGAGGCCAAGCTTGCATCACACTGCTTCGCCAATCAGAGTGCAGAGGAATGGAGCATGCTGCCACTCTACAACCTCCGACTATGAACTCTCGCTCGACCTCAAAAACAAGCAGGTAGGGAGCAAGGCACTGTGGGATTGCGGTCTTGAGGATGTGTGAATGTATGCTTCAGGCTCTTGAGGATTGGCTGTTGTGCTTCGGATGGTTGCTTTTAGTGGCTGAGTGTGTTGGAATGTGTTGAAGTTGGTAAAGGCCACTGGACCTTGCTGGAAGGTTTACAGGTTGATCATCCATCCTCATCTCATACACATCCATTACTATCTCCATCAGCTTTCTAACCTATCACAAGGCCAACACGGAATCTGCACTGAATTCTGTGGAATTATGGTAAAGTGTGTGAAACGTAATTGAAGAGTATTGGAGGCCATTCACTCAAGGTGTGTTCTTGCATTAAAAACACCTAAATGAAATTGAACAGAATGTGCATTTTTAGCCATATCAACTACCATACACCAATAAATACAAAGTTATTAAAACAATTTGAAAGCATTTAAGCTATTTTTAACTTGGCACAGAGTTTTAGAAACCAGGTACTTATGTCAACAATGGTGGGGGTGGGGAGGGGGTACACAGATGGAATGCAAGAACACATTCTTGGTAAATTACCACATACACTTCAAATTAGTCACAAAAAATGCAAGGGACAGGATAAATCTATGGAGCTTTCTGTAAAATTCACAGATTCCATGCAGGCCTGCCTGTCATTCTTATTGCATTGTTTGGGGACCGAATATCAATCGATTAGCAATTTGCAACTCTCTAGTTTTGTACCAAAACCCAGTTAACTGCCTACTTGAACAGCTTTTTAAGAAATCATACATTTATTTATGCTCAAGAGAAACTGCTGTTCCAGAAGGTAGGCAGCATGCTTATGCTTATATTATGTTAGCCTCATTTGGCCAAATACTAAAATACACTGCAACAAGCTCAGTGAAAAGTCCATTCTGAGATGGTAGGTGAGTCAAGTAAAACATCAATTACAAATTTTATATGTATTCACTATTTTTTCCCAATAATTATGTGGGCTCTGTATTTTTTCACTTAGTATAGTATCACATTGTTAGCTCAGCAAATTTCTAATTTCAAACTTTATTGGAGTTGAGTCTCCTTTTTTTGTGCATTGTGCAGAATTGCTGTCTATACAGAATGATCCAAATTAGACACTTGTTAAGCTCCAGGATACAGCCTATGTAGGCAGTAGACTGCATGTCAGCTCACTATGTTTTGGAACAGAGTTATATCTATACTGGGGCTCAATTAGAGCGCAGACATGTTTCTTTTCAGAATTTAATGCTGAACTGAAAACACCAAGGCAGCCTCATTCAGGGGGTATCAAAGGTTTGAGAGGGGTACATTTGAGAGATGAGATGACAGAGATAGAGAGGGCAAAAGCGACAGCAAGGGTGATGGATGGGAGGAGAGGATGAGAAAAGGTTGTGTTGTCATGGTAACACAGATGTTCTCTTAAAATCCCCATCCTTCATTTGTTGTCATTTTCTTGCTGAGGGTTCATATTGCAAATTGCATTCCACACCCCCCACTGTTTTTGCTCAGAAATATCTAATAGAATTATGTTGGCATTACAAAATGACAGTGATTTATTCTGCTTTTAATATAAGTACAAAATCAAATTATATTTAAATAAAAATTAATTCTGAAAGAGTAGCGTTACAGATAATTTGGCAGAAAAAAACAAACTTGATTACATATAGCTGGGGACACAAAGGGAATTCAGGGAATCTCGGAATGCTAAGGTTTTGAGGAGGTCCAATTACAATGAAGTAATTCAATCTTAAATGAAAATAATTAGAATGATTTATAATAATAAATAATTAGAGTGAATTTTAGCAAAGATTCTAATATTACAAACACATTTTTAATAGATGTTGGGAAGCATGCTAAAAAACATAATTACATATATATATATAATCAAAGTAAATTTTAAACGAAAAGTTATATTTAATTTATATATTTTAAATTAAATGAATACATTAACTAATATTTAATTAATCTAATTAATTTATTTATTTTATTTGGGTCAAGTTGTCACTATTATTTTTTATTCATTATTATTCATTTTATGCAACACATTAAATTGAATTACTGTTCAATTTAAAATTGCTAAAAGGTTGTTTGTTGGCAGGTTCACATTGTGAGAGGTTAAACCATGCAGTGTGACAACATACCCAGCTAATGAATGTAAGAATTGTCTTGTAATTCTGCAGTATTGCATAACACCTCAGATGCATTTGCCTTTTTTCAGGTTGATGAAGTGCTCAGACTCTGCTATATAAAATTGGTTAGTGCCATCCACACAGAATCCACTACCTTCTCCCCTCTATCTAAGGGAAACAAATTATTTATTTATTTATTTTTTTATAACCTAAAAGCTCAGTAAGTGAATGTCTCCTTTTAGTGTATTATGTCAAAACTGTACACTGCAAATTGCACTAATATATAACTGTATACATAAACCTTTACTATATATGTTATTAAGTATTTATTCTTCTCTATAACTTGATGCATTATTCAACATATATCAACAGGTTATTGATGTACAGTCCGAATTTAGGCATTATAAATCCGCTATATAGAATCTTAAATTGGTTAGTGCCATCCACACAGCATCCACTACCTTCTCCCCTCTATCTAAGGGAAACAAATTATTTATTTTTTTATTTTTTTATAACCTAATAGCTCAGTAAGTGAATGTCTCCTTTTAGTGTATTATGTCAAAACTGTACACTGCAAATTGCACTAATATATAACTGTATACATAAACCTTTACTATATATGTTATTAAGTATTTTGACTTCTCTATAACTTGATGCATTATTCAACATATATCAACAGGTTATTGATGTACAGTCCGAATTTAGGCATTATAAATCCGCTATATAGAATCTTTAAGTTAGTCCTTAAGTTATACATCATGTTATATTCAAGGATTTGAAAAGTCATAGGTTCAAATTGGAGTCATAGGATCAGGTAGCGGGTGCATACATGAGACCAAACAAGTATGCAAATACTGCTGGCAGATCTAAAATATTCTCAAGAGCCATGGCCTCTTCCAGGATTATGGTGAAATGTATCGCTGTTCAATAATAATAATAGTTATTATTGTGTAAATTAACGGCATACATGTAGTTTATAAACACATGCTAATTAATTTAGAAATTGGGTATGAAAATGGTAATTTACCAGAAACATCCTGAGTAAACATGCAGAAAATATGGCCAAATGCATAGCTTCTTTTTCTGTAGAGTTTCAGAAGAGGTGCTGTGTATTTTTCAAGGGACTTGTTGAACTTCCCCATGAGGTCCACATTTTGCTACTATAAAGTTCTAAATCTAGTGGCTGAATCTCTACGAAGAGAAAAGGTTTCTTGTATCTTCTATTGAATGAGCGTTGAATCTATCCCTTTTTTATTTCATCAACCATAACAAGTCCACCTCCACAAGCAAATCATCTGTCTGGTCCTCAGGATGGTCAGATAAAACATTACAATACAATATAATACAATACAGATTTGTCAAGACATGATGAGCAGACGTCTCATTTAATGTACTCTACTTTAGATTAAAATTTTGTTGTATCATGACAACTCTCTGAAGATTTTAGCATGGTAATGAATATGGCAATATTAATGGATTTGGTCTTGACGGAATAGATCTGATGCGCTGCTGCTGCTGTTGGTTATTGCTGTTGTTGTAGGTCAGGGGTCGGCAACCTATGGCATATTAATCATTGGCAAGCGAGCAATCCACCTTATTCTTCAACGCGGAAGTAAGTCGTTTTCTGTGAATATACGAGACTTCCGGTCATTAGCCGCCGTAGGAAAATAACGAGAAGAATAGCAAAGTGCAGTAAACGGTAAAACTGTTGGCACTACAAACCAGTGTGTTCATAATTAAGATAATACATTAAAATAATATGGTAAGACACACCAATTTGCAATATCAAGCAGCAAAACGAGTTTTGTACTGTACAGCTAAAAATAGCTGGAAGCAGATGGCACTGGAAGCCAGACCCATAAAATGTACAAATGGCCACGCCCACTCTAATGGGAAAACTAAGGTGGATAGGGAAAACTGCATACAGACATACATTTCGAGGTAATCATTCCTCATAGTCACACAGCCTCTTAGGAGCTATAAATACTATATAGTATACTATAAATACTAAGTGTGAGAATTAATCTGCGCTAGTCTACAGATGTGTGTGGCTCAGGCTGTGCTTTCGCATAGTTTAAGCTTGTTTACAGTAATTAGGCTAACTAAAATAAAACCTTTAAATTTGTAGCTATATATATTAGGATAATCTTTTAAATTTTTTTTATTTTTTTACTATTTTCATCTGAAAAATATGACTGATGGAAAGATAACTGTGTGTAAATGTAAAATGTTAAAATATGCTGTGAAAATGTTGATTGCAGAATTGAGAAACGGATATTTATGAAGATTAATTGCAGCCCATGTCTCACAAGTCAGTGTATTTCAGTTCACCCAAAAAAGTCCATTTAATACCAACATTTTCGAGAAATAATATATTTATTGATGGTTAAAGATGCAATGTAATGTTTACTTGTTTTTATAAGCAAGCATAGTTGAAAGTTATGTTTTATTTTTTGAAAATTTGTTTAGTTCTTTAGCCTATTTGTGTATTTACAATAATTTGTACATTTAGATAATTGCTAAGGAAAAATACATTGTGTATGTGTACGCACCATGGCAAGGCAATTTCGCAAACATTACGGATTAGTATATTTCATTCATTCGCCTGACCCAAACATACATAAGTTTCAAATGGCACTAGCTCAATTAAAATATATAGTATAGTAATAATAACAATGTAGATCTTAGTTGTATTTTAAGTGATATTATAAATCCTGTAAACATATATAAAAGGTAAGATTTGGGTTTCTCCGACTCTCTGCATTGGCATTTAGGAAAAACCAGAAGTATCTTTACCCACTCTCGCTGATCGGAAATCCAACATGGCGGCCACGTGCAACTAGCCCACAGTTAATGCCCATTACTTTATTCACAATTTTTCCAATATCCAAACAATGTAATTTAATGCATTTCTCCATGTGGCCCACAGACAAGCTGCAAACCATGCACATCATGCATTATATGACAAATAACAAAATGACTGCTACATAACAGTGATTCTGCAGAAACACTGTGGATGTATTGTTTAGGCCAAAGAATTTCGATTCTCCTTCACATCAGCATCAGGAACCCCCGTCGCTAAAGTCTAAAAAATGTGCATGTGCTGAAATGAAACGTGAGCTTCAATGCAAAACTAAAAATTATCAACAAAACATTGTCTGTTTTAACATTTAAGGATCAAATTTGTTGAATTAACTGTGATGGACGAACACTTCCAATCAAAATATCTTAGCTCAGTTTACTTTTAAAGGGGTGGTTCACTGGGTTTTTTCTAGGCTTGATTGTGTTTATGGGGTGCAGTCTAACATGTGTTAACGCTTCGTTTTAAAAAAAACGCATACTTTTTCACATAATTTACCTTTATTCCACACCTCTCTATCCCTTCTCTGAGAAACGGCTGATCATTTCCTTCTTTTATGAAGCCCCTCCCTCAGAAATAGGCGATGGGCTCTGATTGGTTAGCTAGCCCAGTGTGTTGTGATTGGCTAAACCGCCTCTAGCGTGCATCTAATCGTCCCGCCCCTCACCTCGGCGGCATGTGCTCCAGTTGTATTGTAAACGACTGCATTGTTAATATCGCTTATCAGTTTGAGCCCGATTGAGAAGCAGAGGATATTATTGAAGAGGATCGTGCAGAACCTGTGCAAGCATGGCTTTTAATGGTAGGTCTATAGGGACTTTCGAACCGCATCTCATACTTTTAGATACGCTGTTATTTGTAAATGCTACTGCTTATGTTAGCTTTTAATACACAGTTTTATCCTGATTAAAGCTTTAATACAGTACAGCAACCCATGTTTAATGCTTCTCATAGCTATGTGAAAAGGGTGAGGGCGTTTTCGTATGCGTTTGGCCAATCAATGTCTACTTATGTCACGATTAGTACCAGTTGTGCTGGTTAGACCCTGCTCCGGAGTAGGAGCTAATTTGGTTCTCGAAAAAGGCAGTCCGGTACTAAAATCGCACCCAGTTCCGGCGTGTGCGAAAACGCCAAAAAGTGGGTAGTTCCACAATTAGTTCTGGTACTATGAAAAGGTTCCCGCGGTGCGAAAGGCCCTTATGTTTTTTCTTTGTTGTTGTGCCATCTAGGGCTAGGCTATAGTCATAACGAGTGGCATGTGGATGTACTGAAATCAAAATGTTGATATGAATGTGGTTGCAGTGTGTGACACTGTGCTATGCACTGACATGTTTGTGTGTGTGTGTACCAGCATTTGTGCTTGATAAGATGAGTATATGCATTCATTTGTACGGTTCTCTGTGTGTCTGCATTATGCCAGTGATCTTCTGTCTGTAGAGGTGTGAAATCTCTCCTGAAGGCAGATAAGGGTGCAGAGTCTGACACTGCGGATTAGTACTAGAGTATACTAGTATCTCTCGGTGGCACACAAACACACACATACAAGCATACAGATTGAACTGAAACATAAATGCATGCCCTAAATCGAAATACAGAAACTTTTAGTAGAGATCTTTATTCAGGGGTTTAGTGTTGGGGAACCGCCAGGGGCAAATTTAGCTAAATTTGAGAATGAATGAATATAAAACAAACAAATAAACGAATTAATGAATGAATAAATACATAATATGAATAGTAAGGTTTTTCAAATATGAAAATATGTAGCCATTAAAACTTTTTTGATGTTAAAACCTTCCTTTAAAATTAAATTAAATTAAATGTGTATTTATATCTATAAGGTGAATTCAATGCCACATTACAAAAAGCAACATATTCAACTAAGTATTCAACTTAGTTGAATAGGTATGGAGTCAGAAAACCACAGCTGTGCTTAATACACATTGCTATTCACACTCCACCACCAATATGTCATTTGGGAGAAATCTCCTATAAACAGCAGCATCAGCTTGGATTGGTTCAATCTTTTTGGCAACAGACCTTTGTTGAAGTGTCCTACAATTGCACATGCTCAAACTGTTACTGTTATAGCTTTGTTCACACATAATATTCCCAACCCCCAGAGCTGACAAATTACCCGACCTGAGGCTGCTGGCATTTTGCCGCATAGGCCTGCACAGATGCATACTAAAAATGCTGATAAAATTACAGCAGTACATCGAAAAGTGCCAGTTTTAGTAAAATGTTGTTCAGTTTAGCATTGACCATGTGCATTACCATTCATTTCATGGCATGAACACAAGTACATACTGCTGGCTGTTGAAGAAGTCTATCCAGTCAGTGGAGTGCTGTACTCCAGTTGTTCATTCACACACATTAGTTAGCTTGCTAGAACCTAATTTTATGTCCAGTGCCACTCAGAATTAGGACATTACTGACTGATTATCTTCACAACCCATTCTAGATAATTCCTGGTTTTTAACAAGTACTTTTCCACTAAAGCCAGGGCATCAGTCTTAGAGTGCACTGTTTATCCATTTTTCCCTAGTATTGCAGATAATCTGTAGCATGTGATGCATTAGGGTGAACTTCTTCTTACTATAATCACTCAGAGAAACCCCGGCTAATGAAAAATGGGTATTCATGAGAAATGGGTCCATATCTCAGCCTACCGTTTTATAAATAGAACTAATCTGAATCCCCTCTGCAAAACGTTCTGACAGACCTTCCAAGCAGCGACATGCAGGAACGTTTGATGTGTTTACTTTCACTCTCGTCTATGAACTGCTGATGTTTGAAAAAAAGTGGATTAGCAAATTTGATGACATGGATGCTACGGAATGTCTTATACCAAAATGCTGCAAAATCACTTGTATTATTCTTATTTATTTCTGAAGATTAAAATTCACAATGGCAACAATTGCAGTTTTCAGTGAATGATTATTGGATATGATGAATAGTATTTATTAATATTAATATTAATATCTATATATCCTTATTGATTTTATAAATCAGTAGTATGATAAAAGCCAGTGGTTGATAAATTTCAATTAATATTTACAATAATAAGAATTTTGAATAATCTGAATCATAAATATTATTCAGAATTACCATGATTATTGCATGATGACTATATATTATATTATATTATAATATATTATATTATTATGACTATAATAATATACTTGCAATGCTTTTTACAAGATAAAATCTAATAATTACGATAATTCCAGCATCACATTAATGAATCATAATTGTCAATTGTTAGATTACCAAGCAACGTTGCAACATCTCTTAGGAATTCCAATGATGTGCAGTCGCAGGTGTGCATTTATCGCTTTACTTTCTATCCTTTAAGAACTATCCTGACTGACAAGGCTGAAATGCTGAGCTAAATGAGCCGCGATCCACTGTCAGCAAAGTCAGCTCCCGCAGAGGGTGTCTGAGTGCTGATAATCTCCCAGATAGCAAAAATCATCTGACCCATCTGAAGTTCTGGTCCAGATCCGCACAACGGACTCGGGCCGGTGTCTTTTGGCACAACGGGCCAATACCGGCACGGATCCGTTTTTCCGGATCTGGACCAGAACTGGGTCAGCTCTGGACCAGATGCGGATTCCGGCTTTAGTGACTCTAGACACGATCTCTCGGAGGCTGATGGCTTCATAGATAACTGCTACAGCATCTCTTCTGTGTGATTGCCTCTTTATGCTAATGAAGGTGTGCCTAACCTCCCAATGAGACCTTTGATTATCCTGTCTTATGCTGATGGCCTCATAAATATACATGTATCCTTGAGACACAAATCAATGCAAATGAGAAACTAATGTCAAGCACCAAATATGAACATATATGTGACAGAAAGCAGTTAAGATCAATTGAGCCAATGAGATTGCATTTACAGAGCAACATTTTCTAGTGGGTGCCCTTTTGATTTCAATAGTGTGTTTCATGCAAAATGTATATTCATATATTTACAGTACAAGAACAGGCAGCTATTTGACATTACATTTAAGAAACAAAATTGCAAGTACATGTTCATTCAGTTGAAAACAAATGTGCTTTTTCACTCAAAATCCTCTCTTTGTAGCTCTTAAATATCAACTTTACGTTACAAGCTTTTTTTAGCCTTACGATAAGCTGACTAATTTTTCAACTTGCTAATTGTAAGGTGTAATCAAAGCAAACGGCAATTTTTTTTAGTTTTACACATTTATAGCATTGATGGATTACCAGTGTATTTAATGATTTCTAATTAGACAACAAATGTAATATACCAAAAAGTCCTTTTCAGGGGAATCATACAGGGATCCCATAGGGATGGGCTTTTAACAGCTGGGTTGGATTTTTTGTTTAACACTTGCCTCCATCATCTTTCTTGTGTAGTTTATGTAGGCCTGTCTTGTTTGGATATGTGTGATATGTCATTTTCTGCTGGGATGGTGAAGAAGTAAGCTTGGACAGAGTGCTGATCCAGCTGTCAAGTCTGATTTGCCTGGGCTGAGTTGATAGGGAGTGGTGTCACTGCTATACCCCCTTCCTTTCCGGCTGCAGTGGTTCCGGAATGATCTCTCTCCCTGGCGCCGCTTAGTGAAGTGATCGGAAACGGACCTGACAGCTGGCAAATGGGTGGATTTGCAGCAGGACTGCATTCGTTACACGCCTTCTTGTCTCTTTGTCTTTTGCTCTCACCCTCTTTCATGCCCCTGCTCTGTTACACACCCCGTTTTCCATGGTGTTCTTACCACACCTCAGGGTTATATAGATCACAGCTATACTTGTGGTTTCTGTGATCCCAGCAATCAAATTTGTCTCTGCATCCTCTCTCTAGGTCATCTCACTGTGTTTCAGCCATAATGTCATTAATCTCCCTAACATTTCCAAGAGCTCAAAACTGAATAACACTGAATGCCATATACCGTTTTCCATGGTGTTCTTACCACACCTAAGGGTTATATAGATCACAGCTATACTTGTGGTTTCTGTGATCCCAGCAATCAAATTTGTCTCTGCATCCTCTCTCTAGGTCATCTCACTGTGTTTCAGCCATAATGTCATTAATCTCCCTAACATTTCCAAGAGCTCAAAACTGAATAACACTGAATGCCATATAGATCTGCTCTATGAAACAGGAGAAGCATCTTTGATTTATTCACCATCATATGTGACATATGTGAAGGTTCATAAGGAATTTATCCTGAATAAATAAGCTTTCCATTGATGTATGGTTTGTTAGGATAGGACAATATTTGGCCGAGATACAACTATTTGAAAATCTGGAATCTGAGGGTGAAAACAAATCAAAATATTGAGAAAATCGCCTTTAAAGTTGTCCAAATGAAGTTCTTAGCAATGCATATTACTAATCAAAAAATAAGTTTT
>NW_015637122.1:923964-943919 GCF_001515625.1 Sinocyclocheilus rhinocerous
ATATTTGGCCGAGATACAACTATTTGAAAATCTGGAATCTGAGGGTGAAAACAAATCAAAATATTGAGAAAATCGCCTTTAAAGTTGTCCAAATGAAGTTCTTAGCAATGCATATTACTAATCAAAAATTAAGTTTTAATATATTTACAGTAGAACATTTACAAAATATCTTCATGGAACATGATCTTTACTTAATATCCTAATGATCTTTGGCATAAAATAAAAATAATAATTTCGACCCATACAATGTATCTTTGGCTATTGCTACAAATATACCCCAGCGAATTAAGACTGGTTTTGTGCTCCAGGGTCACATATTTCAAGGCACGTGTAGTGTATGAAAATAAAAAAAGACATCCTTGGCAAGTGTAGCATCCCTTATGAAAACCCATCTTGTGTCCAAGGCCGCTACTGCTATATCATCCCTTGCTTTCGATAAAGTTCCAGAAGTGAGGCTTCATGCTCAAATACAGCCTGTTTTGTAGCAGTCTTTCTGTTAAGGTTCATATTTACTTTTTAAGAGAGGGTCCATTGTTGTATGTCTGCATCAATGGAACATTCTGGGTAAAATCAATGAATATTTAAGGCAGGTTGTGAACTACCTGTGGGGGTCGAAGGCAGTAGCATTCCCAGCTCATAGCCTCTTCTGATAAGAAACTCAGAGCCCAGACCCTATTCAAAACTTAATATTCCCCAGACATATCTCTCCTTTCTAAGCTAGTCTGAGACAAATGTAGATTACTAAAATAAAATAGCTTTTTCTGTGTTATTCAAACTTCTCTCAGGGAGTTTGAATTCGTAACAATGACTTGATTGCATCAGCTCACTCTCTCTTATCACACTTTTTGAAATGGCAGGACTTTAATGACCTCTAATCTGAGCTCACACAGGAAAGGACAATACCACTGACAGCTGATGGGAGCACAATAGGAGACTAGCAAGTGATATTCAGCTTCGGATATCAGCTAGGGGCCTTGCATTCACTTTCTAGAAAGAATTCATGACTGACGGAACACATTATTACTCTTGCCAGCTTGGAAGGTAATGTTGGGGCTACGGATGGAATCTTATCGAATCAGAGTTTCTCATAGACTGTCTGTATGGTCTCAGTAATGCCGTAATCTGACTGTGATGAACAAATGTGAAATTTGTATCTACTGTACATTAGCAGCCATATGCAAAGTTCCAAAATCATTTTTATTTTTTATTTTGACATTATCTTGTAGCTTTTAAAGGTATAGTACTCCCCTTCTGGAACATTCAAAGTGAATTTTCATGAAAAGCTAGAACATCCAGAAAAAAATCTGTCAATCTAATTAAAAAAATATTTGAAAATTAGTAATTTGCCATCTTATTTGCAAGTGAAATGTGCTTAAGATACTATAATATATTAGACAATAATTAGAAGCATAGAGAACCAAATGATTGGAGAAAATGACAGTGCCTAATATGCCCCTAATAGCAGGAAATGTCTACTGTGTAAATAGTATGTTGCATGCCGCATTTCAGTTTAACAGGCCCTGTGATGGACTGGCCATCCTATCGCCCGAGACGATGGGATAGGCTCCAGCATTCCTTCAACCCTACGTAGAACAAACAATTCGGAAAATGAATGGATGGATAGCAGTTGGCAGGCAAAGGCAAATCTGTTCTGACTACATGGGTACTCAAAATCTAATAATTTATGAAAGTGTTAGTTGAGGGTGATTTACCGATTTTCAGTCAAACAGTTCCCAGAGTATGTCCTTTTTCAAGGGGTTGTTTCTCAATACAGGTTGTTCTTGTTTTGCAAGGTCATAACACAGTTTGACTGTCTTGACTATCTTTTCACCTGCTAAGTCAACAGTTTATTTAATCAAAAGTTTATTTAAAATGAATGTTTGAAGCAGACTTTTTAATGCCCAAACAATAAATGCAGTCCAATTAACACAACTGTAAATGCACAGTTTACCACATGTACTTCAATGCTTCCTTTTTTTCAGTGTGGGGTAATTGCTTTCGCTGTTGTATACAGTGTTGTTTACATTTATTGCCAACTTTTATTAAGAGCTTCTGCATGAAAGGCATTCACAAGTTGGAGACTGGAAAATTGGTTTGTCTCAGCATGTCATGATATTTAGCAATTTGTAGTAAGTATTGTAATTTATTTAATTTCATGCTGTCATCTCTTACTGTGGGTTTTTGTCTCTGCTTGTCATAATGTTGCCTTATCTGACCTTGTTTCATATTTCTTTCTTTGCAGATCGAAATGTTAGAGCACAAATATGGGGGCCATCTCATCTCACGCCGTGCTGCTTGCAAGATCCAGACAGCCTTTCGCCAGTATCAGCTCAGCAAAAACTTTGAGAAGATCCGAAACTCCCTCCTCGAAAGTCGTTTGCCACGCCGTATCTCCCTGCGAAAAGTGCGGGTGCAAAATACAGAGGGTATCTCAGCTGAACGGGCACTGGCTGAAGGCTGCAATCTGACAAGTATCCCCCTTGTCCGGTCCCCATCCCTGCCCACCACAGTAGGCGGCTCCCTCACAGATCTTGAAGATTCCTTCAATGAGCAAGTCCAGTCTCTTGCCAAATCCATTGATGATGCACTTAGCAACTGGAGCATGAAGACCATGTGTTCACTCCAAGAAGGTGCCACCTACCAGTTTAGCTCAGAGGCCTTTAGCACAGCTGGTGACAAAACAGGGTTGGCAGGAACTGTCCGAGAAGGTGGCCCCATGGACTCTGCCACATTCCATAGCGGAACAGGCCAAGTAGACAATTCTGAGAACGTGGCCCGGAGTGCCAGCAAGCTGATGATGGCCTTTCGGGATGTGACCGTTCAAATTGACAACAAGAATTTTCATGTGTCCTCTTCCGTTTTGGAGTCCTCCACCTCTGTTTCTCTTGGTAATTGTGTCCAGCAGGGGGCCATAATTACTGAGAGCCCACAGCAACCTCCGGTTAATGATGCAAAGGAACAACATCAACAAGGACAGCCACCTGCATTTCCCCAGGATCCAGCTCCTCCACCCCTAGAGCGGGATGCTGAGGAAGTACCAGATGGCGACTTCCCAGATCCTCCTCCAAGTGAGGAGGAGCTTGGGGAGGATCTTCCACCTCTGGAAATGGAGAAACTGGAAGTTCCAGAACCAGCAATTCCGGCAGAGAAAGCAATAACCTCTGAAACCTTGTCCCCACCAGAGGTTGCAGAGATGCCAGTCACCCCGATTGTAGAGGTTTTGGAAGCCAAACGAATTGAGTCAGACACAGCGGACAACAGCTCAGAGCAGATGAGTAGCAGCAGTACATCCACATCAGCCCAGTCGACTTCTGAAGTCTCGTCCAAAGAGGCTTTACAGGCCATGATTCTTAGCTTGCCCCGATACCACTGCGAAAACCCAACAAGTTGCAAATCTCCTACCCTCTCTACTGACGTCATGCGAAAACGCCTATATCGTATTGGTCTCAACCTCTTCAACATGTGAGTACCCTGAGAACCTCTTATCTCCAGTTGATTGTTATGGTTACAGACCTCTTGCTTGAAGTGACTAATGCCAGATATTTTAGACTATAAAACAATTTTCTCTCTCATTTTATCAAGCTGTCCTCACCTGCTACTAATATAGCTGCATGAGGCCTGCTCTTCAAAACCTCACCAAATCCTAGTCTCTCTCTGTCTCACTTTGTTGTCTCACTCCTGTTATCTAGTTATGTCTCCAGCTGTGGCTAACACCCCATTCCTGATGCCTGTCACCTTGGGTTTGTCTGACCCTATTAATAGCTCTGCTTTTGTTTAAAGTGCTGTCTCACTCCCTTTTCCCTAATCTCATCTTGCTCCATTCCAAACATAAAGTCATTTTAAAAGTTGGACTAATTGTCTAATTAAAAAGCACACTACAATAATGGGATTATTAGGTTTATCTGGGTTGTGTGTATGAGAAAGAGAGAGATATACAGTATAAGAAAAATGAAGGGTGAACATGAAGGGGAAAAAAATTTTTTTAGGGCCAAGCACTAGCCGTAGGCACATATTGTATCTGTTAGTTTTCTACTTACTTCTGTTACCACCATTTCTGGATAGGATTCTATGGCCCCTCAAACTATATGGAACTGTACAGTTTTTGCTTTCAAATTTTGTCTTTTGGTGTTCATCATCACTCTTCAGATATACCTTAATGAATTTGCCATAAATACCATCTCAGTAATGTTTTTGCATTTTGACACTAAATAGCAGTGCTTTCCAAACCTGCCCTAGAGGCTCCCATTTGGCTGTCTCTGTTTACTGTCTCCGTTTAAGGACACAGTCATTTTAGGTCTTGCAGTCTGTAATGAGCTGATGAGTTGATTCAGGTGTGTCAGATAAGGGAAAACCGAAAGCAGCATTTGGAAAACACTGCTTTATAAGTATCATTGTCGTAATGTCAATACCACATAAATGGTGACCACCAACTATTCAGAGTTAACAAGTGTAATTGCTGCTTACAGCTATGTTTAATAGCTACTATTTACTATTTATATTAAAGTTAGATCTTTACAGCAGGGTAAGATCACTTCTTTATCCTGATTCCTGCATTCCTTACTGTTATACCTAATTAGACATTGCAATTCTCTCCACTGTGGATGCATTTCTTGATCCAAAAGGCTGATTTCTTCAAGCTCATTTCATAGAGGCGTAATCTGAAACATGTTTTTATTGAGATTTTATTTTTAATACAGGACCAGTTTGTTCCTTTATTCATACATAATGGATTTTATAAGGATTAGCTAACATCAATATCATGTCGGTTTACTAGTATTCATGCATGACTGCAATATGGCAATCTCCCTGAAGGCATTCAAATATTATTTTGCTGCACCCCCAGAAATCAGATGCTACAATAAGTGTCTGATTTGAAATAAGCTTGTGTAACTTGCGTATAGAGTAACTTCAAGTAAAATGGGATGCTTTTTAAGATGAATGTGATATGTAAACACACACACACACACACACACACATATATATATAATGTATATATTCATTTGATGTGTATTAATTTTTTGTTTCTTTGTTTGTTTGTTTTTAGTTCGTTTTGTATCAGTGTTTATTAATTGCACATTGTTTACCATGTACTAATTTGCATATTCCGTATATCTGTTTCTTTTTCTATTTGCCACTTATATCAGTGATATTACCATGCCGAGGAACTGTCTGCTTTTGTAACTATCCTATCACCTTTCCAACCAGGACACCTGTTTTTCATAGCTGGAGAAATGCAGCTCCACTTTACAAATTCTGCAGTGTCACATTGCTGCCAATTAAAATTCTGCTCCCGCATGTCTATTCTCTATGTTCAGCCAAGAGTGACTGAGGCAGAGTTTGATAAGAGCTCTCTATACGCAAAATATCACAGAGGTGCATGATGGGAAAGGTTGAATGAGGATTGTGCTGGACTATGTATCATAAACAGATTAAGGTCAGAAACTTACCCTACGCAAATGCAGATGCTAATGCTGAATAACAAATTGTAAATGTACATAGTTTGTGTTAAATCGGATGTGTTAGCATTCACATAGCTGCAGTATAAACATGCTGACAGTTTAAAGAAGTGTGATTCAGCAAGGTTATTCTCAAACTGTTGCTCCTTCATGACTAATTATCCTGAAAGACAAAACTGTTTGTAGATGAAAACAGTTCGCTATTGCACAAAATGGCATCCCTTGCTAAGTATGCAGCATATTGAATTGTGTTTTAAAACATTTTAAATTGCAACAATATGGGCAATTAAGTATATTTCGAGCCCAAATATTCACGTTTTCCACTAGGACAGTGAATCAATTTGATTTATGTTTTCCCAAGGCCAATATATACAATGGACATTACAAAATAAAATCCAGTCATAAGTATTGCCATTAAATTGTATCCAACAATTTTGATGTTTTTTCTCCATAGGTTATGTAGCTGTTTTGGTTAATCAAAACGTCAAACGTGCATGTATGTCAAAAAAAAAAAGAAGCTAAAAATAAAGAAATAAAGAAATAAAATAAAATTAAAAAAAAGTGTACAATACAAAAGTGTACATCCAAACATAGTACAGTGTATTTACTGTGTTCACGCTGTATTATAATTATAGATGCTGTTACAAAAATTTTGGTAAAACTTTATTTTACCGTTTCCTTGTTAGACGTTACATGTACTTACTATAGTAATAACAATAAATTATGCATAATTGCATGCAACTAACCATAAACCAAACCCTTAGTAGTAAGTACTTAGTAAGTACATGTAGTTAATTAATAAATGTACAATAAAAAGTGTAACCAAAATGTATTTACAGATATAATTACATGCAGGTATTTTTTTCTTTTTAATGTAAGCACATTGTAAAAACATGTATGCACACAATAAGTGCAATGTATCAAATGACAAATGTTAGTACAGAGTGGTTAAAGACATATAATCATGTAATATAAATGGGCCCTCTGTTCTGCCTCCTATTGTACAGTCTATTTTAAAATAAAATTAAAGATCCCACTTCGATAATTGAAGATATAGATGACTTTAACCCTCACTTCTACATTTACTACCCCATGCAATGGCGCTTCAGTGCCATTTGTAGTTCTTTTAAAGTGAGAGAAATAATCTGAAGAAAGAGGACCTAATTAAGAGTTCTTAATCAGCTATAAAGAAGTCACTGGGGGAATGTGGCTTTAAAAAGTTAAAAGCTTATTCAGATGAAGCAGTGCTTTTCTGTAGTATATTAAACCATCCAAGTTCTCCATGTACTAGCTTTTGTTTATTTTCCCTTTCATTGCTGTTACAGCGTCCAAGGTAAAACACATTATTCCTACCTCTTAATGAATGCCTTTTGTATGGTATTTGTGTGCATGTGATAGCAGAGACAAATAAAAGAAGATGTAAGAATCTGAGTCACGAGCGACCGCTGAAAGAAAAAAAGAAAAATTAAATTTCCAAATCCCATTTCCAGACAGCATTTAACAGCATGTTCCTGACGTGGTAACTTACATAACTGACAAATAGGCTTGCATTTACGCACAGCGGCTCTTTATCCATCTTGCGAAAGGGAAGGTGCATAATCTACTGATTTATTTTCCACCTTGACCATGTGAAACCTTCTTTGCCCTGTGTTGATGGCGACAATATTCACGGTTGAATGTAACAGAAGGGATTCATCTGTTTTATAGGGGTGAGTGAATGTATGTGTGCACTTGATTATGAATCAGTTGGGAGGACGATACCGGCTGCCAAGCTGGGGTGCGTTTCCCAAAAGCATCGTTAGCCAACTATGGTCGCAAGTTCCGTCATTACCAACATAGTTCAACGATTCGGAGTTTCCCGAAACCATAGTTCAAACGAACATTCGCAAACTGCATCGCAAACTTGTGTCGTTGGAACGACAGCTCTTCACCTGTGGTTAGAGGCATAGGTCGTTGTTAGTTTGCTGTGTTGACGTCATTGATTGCGCCGCACCTGGGGTGTGTTCTATTCAGAGTTATCGACCCTATGCCCTATTCCTTTCGAAGATTTCACATCCACTTTGAGTGATTTGGAAGAGTTAAAGTTGTGGTGCTTAGATCTTACCTAATTCGCCTTTAAATATTTTTTTTATTACAAATTCAGTTTGAAACTATGTAGCAGCGTGGCCCTCGCAAATATTCTCCCTTCAAAGTGCCCTCTGAAAGCATTAATCATGCCGATTGGAACGCAGCCTTCGTTTCGTTTGTGCGAAGAAAAGGTGAGTTTGTCAAGTACACACACACACACTATATACACTGTTTGCAAAAGTATTTCAAATTTTTTTAAGTGTTCACTTAAGTCTGCGTGGCGGGGGGGGGGGCATATTGGCGAATAAACAAAATATTTAATAGAAGTTATGTCAGATTAAACAAATGGTTTAAACTGCAATGGTGGCTGGATGCTGCACAGGTGTCAGGAGGTATGGGCGAAGAGGATATCCACTGTCTCCCAGCAGCCAGCTATCACCAAAGCCACCCTCTTCAGCCACCTGCCGCAGGATGGCCAAAACTGTCTCTTCCTTGGTAGTGAGATGAGGAACTGAATTGATACCCCCACCAGTCTTGTTTGCTTCCCTCTTACGTGCCGCAGCCATCTGTTTTGTCACACTTGCGAAGTCCCTCCACTTATTCCTGACTTCTTCTGGGCTTCGTTCGTACCCATAGCCAGCAGCATTTATTTTTTGAGTGATTTCTGCCCAGATTTTCTATTTGTCAGCATTTGTAATGCTGCTTTTCAGCTTTTAAAATAGTTGGATTTTATTATTTTCCACCTTCTCCAAAACAACTGCAACTTCATGCTTTTGTTGGGGCTTTCGTGTCATTTTCATTACCACATGGCTGAATGGCAAGGAGACTTAAATAGGAAAAATTATTGAGCAAAATAAGCAACAGGTGTCCACAACAGTACATCACAGTTTTTTTAAAAACCCATCTTTTTTTCAATTGTGCTTATGTATCAATATTAAATAAGAAATGGTATTTATATGAAATTGTGAAATTATAGACATTGGGATCAGAAAAGAGCACATTTTTAACTCGTAACTCGAGTGTGTATATGTATATAATTTATTGCGGAACAAATGAATGTTGCTTTATTACTCCACTCCTACGTAACATCATTTCAAAAGCATAATTCGAGTCGAAGAAAAGAGAAAATAAAACCAAATTACTGTAGGTGGCGGTATGTGCTCATGGCACCAGTCGGCTATTAGATCGAAGAAGAAGAAGAACAACGTCATAACGACAGCTCAAACCAACGTGGTTTAAACGATGGATCTGCGACACAGGTACCATGGTTTCGGGAAACAGTCGTGACTAGCTAGTTCGTTTCCACAACGATGCATCGTACTATGGTGGTTAATCAGCGAGTTACGTCGTTGTACGGGAAACGCACCCCTGGTTATTTCCCACCCGCTCATCAGATTTCCTTCAAATAAAGGAAAGTACAGTGAGAATTTTGAACATATGGTTAAATCCCTCAAATGACTCAGCTTCATCTGTCATGCAAGGATTAGTTCACCCAAAAATTAAAATTCTGTCATCATTCACCCTCATGTTGTGACTTTCTATCTCCATATGATTTTTTTCTCTCTTTTGGAACAGTTTTGTCAGTGAATAATTGTTTTGTTTTTAATTAATGTGAATTTTAAATTAATATTGTGTAAATAGAATGTTCATTTAGTTCATGCAAATGTATGTACATCTCATTTGTCATCATTACAATTAATTATTTACAATGTATCAGCACTCTTTGCTGTAAATTTTAGCATCTGCCATTAAAATGCTAAATGTAGTGGATTAGTATAAAAGCATAGAAGTAGTCAGTATTTGTCATTCTTTCAATGTCATTGTTACATTTATAAAATGTTATTAGTGTGTGCAAAAAGGTAGATGGCATATAATATAACAGAACTACCCTTTTTTTTCCCCAAAGTACACCTACTGTACTTATAACTTGCACAATATTTAAAAAAATGATATATATATATATCTCTCTTATATATATATATATATATATATAGAGAGAGAGAGAGAGAGAGAGAGAGAGAGAGATTTTTTTTTTGAGGTTTAAAAAAACCTTTAATCAATCAAAAGATTGCACACTTGGCACAACAATATAAAAGATCTTCAACAATATTCACCAAATAAATTATAAAAAGTCATCTTCACAAAACACAAATGAACCATTATTTACACACCATTTGTACATGAATTCAAGCATGCTTCCTGTAGTTTAAAAAAAAAAAATATATTCTACTCTTATTCTTGATTCAGCTAATGCTGTAAACAGGCTAGGGACATTAACAATTCGTCCTTCAAGAGCAAGTCTGCAAGTCTTACAAATAGCTAATTTTGCTTGCCCAATAATACAATTTGCAACAGTACATCGTTCCTTGTTTACCTTAGAATGCCTACAGCCATAAATAAAAAGTATCTTGTTAAAATCAAAGCCCAATCCTTCAATAATCCTTTCCAGCAATGCAAAAAGTGGCACCAACCTTGAACATTCAATGAAAACATGAAAAACCGTTTCATGACTATTACAGAAATGACAAAAGGGCAAAACATTCAAATTAAATTTGGAAACCAAAACATTTGTGGCTAGCACACAATGCAATATTCTCCATTGTAAATCACCTGAACGTTTTGGAAGGGGACTTTTATAAAAAAGCCTCCAAGAAGGAAAAATACAATCTGTAACTGCAAGTTTTTCTCTCCATTTTCTATCATATCTTTCATGAAGATCTTTAAAATAAGCAGTTCCCTTTCATGGGAACTTCGAACTGCATCCTCTAGGGGTTGCTATGGGGAACGCCTCGTCGTGACCCGTGTCTGAAGCATACATTGAAAAAACACCAACTTGTTGGCCGGCGACAGCCATGACGTCACTACCGGTGCGACTATAGTATAAATAGGCGCCGGGAGCACACATCATTCACTTCTTCGTCTGAAGCTTGCGTCTGCAGCATGGCAAGAAACCTAGAGGACGCAGTGTCTCGTTCCCTACTCAGGGAACCATGGTTACATAAGTAACCTGAGACGTTCCCTTTCATGGGAACTTCGAACTGCATCCTCTAGGGGTTGCTATGGGGAACGCCTCGTCGTGACCCGTGTCTGAAGCATACATTGAAAAAACACCAACTTGTTGGCCGGCGACAGCCATGACGTCACTACCGGTGCGACTATAGTATAAATAGGCGCCGGGAGCACACATCATTCACTTCTTCGTCTGAAGCTTGCGTCTGCAGCATGGCAAGAAACCTAGAGGACGCAGTGTCTCGTTCCCTACTCAGGGAACCATGGTTACATAAGTAACCTGAGACGTTCCCTTTCATGGGAACTTCGAACTGCATCCTCTAGGGGTTGCTATGGGGAACGCCTCGTCGTGACCCGTGTCTGAAGCATACATTGAAAAAACACCAACTTGTTGGCCGGCGACAGCCATGACGTCACTACCGGTGCGACTATAGTATAAATAGGCGCCGGGAGCACACATCATTCACTTCTTCGTCTGAAGCTTGCGTCTGCAGCATGGCAAGAAACCTAGAGGACGCAGTGTCTCGTTCCCTACTCAGGGAACCATGGTTACATAAGTAACCTGAGACGTTCCCTTTCATGGGAACTTCGAACTGCATCCTCTAGGGGTTGCTATGGGGAACGCCTCGTCGTGACCCGTGTCTGAAGCATACATTGAAAAAACACCAACTTGTTGGCCGGCGACAGCCATGACGTCACTACCGGTGCGACTATAGTATAAATAGGCGCCGGGAGCACACATCATTCACTTCTTCGTCTGAAGCTTGCGTCTGCAGCATGGCAAGAAACCTAGAGGACGCAGTGTCTCGTTCCCTACTCAGGGAACCATGGTTACATAAGTAACCTGAGACGTTCCCTTTCATGGGAACTTCGAACTGCATCCTCTAGGGGTTGCTATGGGGAACGCCTCGTCGTGACCCGTGTCTGAAGCATACATTGAAAAAACACCAACTTGTTGGCCGGCGACAGCCATGACGTCACTACCGGTGCGACTATAGTATAAATAGGCGCCGGGAGCACACATCATTCACTTCTTCGTCTGAAGCTTGCGTCTGCAGCATGGCAAGAAACCTAGAGGACGCAGTGTCTCGTTCCCTACTCAGGGAACCATGGTTACATAAGTAACCTGAGACGTTCCCTTTCATGGGAACTTCGAACTGCATCCTCTAGGGGTTGCTATGGGGAACGCCTCGTCGTGACCCGTGTCTGAAGCATACATTGAAAAAACACCAACTTGTTGGCCGGCGACAGCCATGACGTCACTACCGGTGCGACTATAGTATAAATAGGCGCCGGGAGCACACATCATTCACTTCTTCGTCTGAAGCTTGCGTCTGCAGCATGGCAAGAAACCTAGAGGACGCAGTGTCTCGTTCCCTACTCAGGGAACCATGGTTACATAAGTAACCTGAGACGTTCCCTTTCATGGGAACTTCGAACTGCATCCTCTAGGGGTTGCTATGGGGAACGCCTCGTCGTGACCCGTGTCTGAAGCATACATTGAAAAAACACCAACTTGTTGGCCGGCGACAGCCATGACGTCACTACCGGTGCGACTATAGTATAAATAGGCGCCGGGAGCACACATCATTCACTTCTTCGTCTGAAGCTTGCGTCTGCAGCATGGCAAGAAACCTAGAGGACGCAGTGTCTCGTTCCCTACTCAGGGAACCATGGTTACATAAGTAACCTGAGACGTTCCCTTTCATGGGAACTTCGAACTGCATCCTCTAGGGGTTGCTATGGGGAACGCCTCGTCGTGACCCGTGTCTGAAGCATACATTGAAAAAACACCAACTTGTTGGCCGGCGACAGCCATGACGTCACTACCGGTGCGACTATAGTATAAATAGGCGCCGGGAGCACACATCATTCACTTCTTCGTCTGAAGCTTGCGTCTGCAGCATGGCAAGAAACCTAGAGGACGCAGTGTCTCGTTCCCTACTCAGGGAACCATGGTTACATAAGTAACCTGAGACGTTCCCTTTCATGGGAACTTCGAACTGCATCCTCTAGGGGTTGCTATGGGGAACGCCTCGTCGTGACCCGTGTCTGAAGCATACATTGAAAAAACACCAACTTGTTGGCCGGCGACAGCCATGACGTCACTACCGGTGCGACTATAGTATAAATAGGCGCCGGGAGCACACATCATTCACTTCTTCGTCTGAAGCTTGCGTCTGCAGCATGGCAAGAAACCTAGAGGACGCAGTGTCTCGTTCCCTACTCAGGGAACCATGGTTACATAAGTAACCTGAGACGTTCCCTTTCATGGGAACTTCGAACTGCATCCTCTAGGGGTTGCTATGGGGAACGCCTCGTCGTGACCCGTGTCTGAAGCATACATTGAAAAAACACCAACTTGTTGGCCGGCGACAGCCATGACGTCACTACCGGTGCGACTATAGTATAAATAGGCGCCGGGAGCACACATCATTCACTTCTTCGTCTGAAGCTTGCGTCTGCAGCATGGCAAGAAACCTAGAGGACGCAGTGTCTCGTTCCCTACTCAGGGAACCATGGTTACATAAGTAACCTGAGACGTTCCCTTTCATGGGAACTTCGAACTGCATCCTCTAGGGGTTGCTATGGGGAACGCCTCGTCGTGACCCGTGTCTGAAGCATACATTGAAAAAACACCAACTTGTTGGCCGGCGACAGCCATGACGTCACTACCGGTGCGACTATAGTATAAATAGGCGCCGGGAGCACACATCATTCACTTCTTCGTCTGAAGCTTGCGTCTGCAGCATGGCAAGAAACCTAGAGGACGCAGTGTCTCGTTCCCTACTCAGGGAACCATGGTTACATAAGTAACCTGAGACGTTCCCTTTCATGGGAACTTCGAACTGCATCCTCTAGGGGTTGCTATGGGGAACGCCTCGTCGTGACCCGTGTCTGAAGCATACATTGAAAAAACACCAACTTGTTGGCCGGCGACAGCCATGACGTCACTACCGGTGCGACTATAGTATAAATAGGCGCCGGGAGCACACATCATTCACTTCTTCGTCTGAAGCTTGCGTCTGCAGCATGGCAAGAAACCTAGAGGACGCAGTGTCTCGTTCCCTACTCAGGGAACCATGGTTACATAAGTAACCTGAGACGTTCCCTTTCATGGGAACTTCGAACTGCATCCTCTAGGGGTTGCTATGGGGAACGCCTCGTCGTGACCCGTGTCTGAAGCATACATTGAAAAAACACCAACTTGTTGGCCGGCGACAGCCATGACGTCACTACCGGTGCGACTATAGTATAAATAGGCGCCGGGAGCACACATCATTCACTTCTTCGTCTGAAGCTTGCGTCTGCAGCATGGCAAGAAACCTAGAGGACGCAGTGTCTCGTTCCCTACTCAGGGAACCATGGTTACATAAGTAACCTGAGACGTTCCCTTTCATGGGAACTTCGAACTGCATCCTCTAGGGGTTGCTATGGGGAACGCCTCGTCGTGACCCGTGTCTGAAGCATACATTGAAAAAACACCAACTTGTTGGCCGGCGACAGCCATGACGTCACTACCGGTGCGACTATAGTATAAATAGGCGCCGGGAGCACACATCATTCACTTCTTCGTCTGAAGCTTGCGTCTGCAGCATGGCAAGAAACCTAGAGGACGCAGTTCGAAGTTCCCATGAAAGGGAACGTCTCAGGTTACTTATGTAACCATGGTTCCCTACTCAGGGAACCATGGTTACACAAGTAACCTGAGACGTTTTTACACATACCTGATACATATCTTTTTTTCCCACTGTTTGAAAATGTAACCCCTTTAATCTCTCAAAATTTAACAGCTTTCCAACTCGATTGTCTTCAGGGCAAACTTCAGGTGACACACTTAACTTAGGAAAAGGTAACTGTATAGGCCCACTCTCTAAAGAAAAATTCAAAAACTGCAAAAGAGGAGGAGGGAGAGCAGCTTTCAAGCCTAAAATGAACTGCTCTACCACCCTCACAGACCTCAATTCAACCTGCCTGGCAATCTCTTCTGCTGATCTCCACTCTTTTGAGTCTAAGTTAATCAAGTGTCCCACTTTAGTGAAACCTTTCTTCATACATAACTTAACTATACTATTAGATATACAAACATTTCCTAAAATGGAATTAAAAAACAATGGTTCATTTAAACTGTAGTGATCTTTTTCAGACCTATACACCCTAAATGCATTCCAAGATTTTAAAACCGATACATAAAAATTAACACCAGATGTGACATTTTCATTAAAAGATGACATCAAAAACAGTTGTTTATCAAGCTCCACAAAGGGATCTTAATACAACTAGCCCAAATGACACCCAAGGAATAAATTCTGTAGAAAAAAATAAGTCTCTGTACAGATTTTAGTCTCATAGCTCTGACTTTAGCTGACAGTTCAATCAGTCCTTGTCCTCCTTCATTTACTGGCAAATATAAAAAAAACAGAAGAAAGCCAGTGAAACCCATCCCCCCAAAAAATCAACAAAAACCTTCTGTAGTTTTTGTAGTAGATCTCTTGGGGGGTCAATAACAGTCAAGCGATGCCATAGCATTGATGCTGCTAGATTGTTTACAACAAGAACCCTCCCTCTATAAGATATTTTAGGAAAGATCCATCTCCATTTCTGTAAGCGCCCAGCCACCTTTTCATAGAGGCCTTCCCAATTGTTTTCCATGTATTGCTCTGTTCCAATGAAAACCCCCAGCATTTTAAACCCCTCTGAACTCCAGGGGCAGCGCTGAGGACGTTTTGGAATGCCTTCTTCCTCCCATTGACCTAATAACAAAGATGTACTTTTTTCCAGTTGACTCGAGCTGAGGAGGCTTTTTGATAGATCTCAAGAGCCACTTCCAGATTGCACACATCTTCATTTGATCTAATTACTACGGTGACATCGTCAGCATAAGCACTGAGTTTAACATTTACCATCTCTGAAGTAGAAAATCCCACCGTTGAAATTCCACAAAGTTGATGCCTCAGAGCAGTTAGCAAAGGTTCAATGGCAAAAACCCACATTAAAATTATTGTCTCTGGCAAATGAAATCAAATCACAAATCAGAAACAAATTATCAAATATTGTAAATTTTGGAATACAGTACGACTGATCTACGTTAATTATTGTTGATATATATATGTTTTAATCTATTAGTTAATGCTTTGGATCTTATAATCAACTCCAAGCAGAGACACTGGTCGCCAGTTTCTTATATACGCAAGATTATCCTTTCTTGGGTATCAAGGTGATAACTGCTCTCCGTAGACCCAGTGGTAAAGTGCCAATATCAAAGCACTCTAAAAAAACTGAGAACAAGTCTTCTCCAATGACTGGTCAAAACTGTTTATAAAATTCTGCTGTTAAGCTATCGAAACCCGGAGCCTTGCCTAAAGACAGATCTTTGATTGCAGCAGTCAATTTGTTCATGTGCAATGGCTGTTCAAGTCTAGAATTGTCACTTTCCGTCAAATGAGGCAGATCCTGAAGAAGTGTTTAATAATGCAATGCATGAACAATTATTTCATGTTCATCAGTTGTTTTTCCTCCCTCCGGCAGTTTCAGACGACTTAAAGTTTTTCTATCTGCAACTTTCTTCTCCAAATTGAAAAAAAAGTATGTTGGAGTATCCATGCAGTTAAAAGACGTAAACCTTGCTCGAATCAAAGTGTCTTTGGCTTTCTCTTCCAAGAGATTCTGGAGAAGAATTTTTCTTGTTTCCAAAACGTCAACAGTACTTCCATCATCCTCTTCAATGTTCAACTGCAAGATATCCTGTTCAAGTTGTTTCATTTTGTTTTCAAAAATATTCTTATTATACGTAGAATACTTCTGACAAAAAAAGTTTGACTTGAACTTTACTAACGTCCCACCATTGACTCTGATTTTCTCTCTCTCAATGCCCCCCAGAAAAGTGTAAAAGAGTGCACAAAATTGTGATCCCGCAAAAGCTTATTATTAAAACGCCAGTAGGGGCATTTAAATGTGCTCTGTGCAGTAATGACATTGACAGACATATAATGATGGTCTGACAAAGGAGTGGAAGTAATACAACTATTAAAAAACTTTGGGTCCCACTTTATATTAAGTGGCCTTAACTACTATGTACTTACATTTAATTTAATCATTTGGTACAATGCACTTATTGTGTACATACATGGTTTTACATTGTACTTATATTTAAAAAATACCTGCATGTAATTACATCTGTAATTAATTTCTGTAATTACATTTCTAATTACACTGTTGACCCATCCCTTACACCAGTGGTTCCCAATCCTGGTCCTGGAGAACCCCCAACACTGCACGTTTTTGGTGTCTCTCTTATCTGACACTCACATTTGAGGTCTTGGAGTCTTCACTAATGAGCTGATGAGTTGAAGCAGGTGTGTTTGTATAGGGAGACATCTAAAATGTGCAGTGTTGGGGGTTCTCCAGGACCAGGATTGGGAACCACTGCCTTACACCTTAACCCACCCTTAAACCTACCAATACCACCAAACCTGTCCCTAACCTTAACCGTATCCCACCTCAATAGCAGCAAAAGTGTTTTGCAATACAATATGAACACAATACGTACATTGTACTTATATTTTGATGTTAGTACATAGTAGTTAAGGCCACTTAATATAAAGTTGGACCAAACTTTGTACATAAATTCTGTCAAGCCTTGCTGCAGAAACCATATTAGAATTTACTTTTATCCATGTGTATTGTTTTACATCAGGAAAAGCTTCTCTCCAAACATCTACAAGATCATAATACTTAAACCAGAAGTACCAAATTTTACATTGCATTTATAGTGCACATATAACAAATTCGCTTTGTATTATTCATATTTTTATTATAATTTTTTTCTATATAACTACATTTATGTAAAATTAAGCTAATTTTGAATTCGTTCACTAAGTCTTTAATGATTCATTTGATCATTCACTTAACCAATTTGTTCTATTACATACATAATGTTTTTAAATTTTTTTTAAAACATCTGCTGACAGACTGTGAGGTTCTTCATGATTCCTATCTAATGTGTGATCTAAAGTGCAATTAAAATCTCCGGCCAATACAATAATCCTACCCTGTGGAACACTGCTTAAAGCTGTATGAATTTTTCAAAGAAAAGCATATGTTCTTTCCCAATATTTGGGGCATATACATAAAAGAGTGAAAAATTAAAGCCATGTAAAGTAACATCCACTCTTAGCATTCTACCTGGTAGGACATCAAAAACGTTCACATTCTGTTCTTTAAATTCAACTCCAAAAATAATTGCAACACCTGCACTGTTACTGAAAACCATGACTTGTCCATTCCATTCACTTTTCCACTGGACCTGATTATTTACATCTGTGTGAGTTTCTTGTAAAAAAAACTACACTGCCATTCTTCATAATAATATAATCAAAAAGAGATGCTCTTTTCACAGCATCACGACACCCATTAATATTTAAAGAGCCAAAACATAAAGGTGACATGATGCTAAAGAAAAGAAGAATTAATGAAAAGAAAAGACAAATTAATTCTGACATCGCTAGACTTCTCATTTCTTACCACGTAAATGCAAAGAACTTCTCACATTGCTCAGAATCTTCTTAAGACGATATCGTTTCGGCTTATCAAGTTCCTCAAAAAAAGCTTTTCTTTTTGTTGCTGTAAAAGATGCCAAAAACAGACCTAAATCAGGAAAAAAAAGTATCGATCTTAGGCTTACGAAGTCCTTTAGTGCAATCCAGTAAGTCGTTAATTTGTTTAAGTGAATAAAGCTTAGACCTACTACCCTCAACAGTAAGCTGCATCTGCACACTTGAACTAGTCTCATTGTTCTCATCCAAAATGCTCTCAATATCTTCATTATCATTATCAGAATCCTCAGTTTGCAAATATGTACTAAATTCTTGAGCTTTTCAAACTTCTACAATTTGGCTAGTACTTATCTCATCAGTATTTACCGTTGTCTTAGCAAGCTGCATCTGCTTTATCTCGCTATGTGGATTGTGATCAGCATCTACTTGCACTTCACAGAGGCTTGTTACTGATTTTGAGACCATGTTCTCACTACCGCTTACTGCAGTCACCTTAACTGCTTCCACAGAAGCATCTATTGAGTTTTCTGAGACCACATTCACCTCATGAAAAGTACTTAGTGCAGCACCTTCAACAACTGACACCTCCGATAATACAGCAGCCGTATTTAACTCACTACTTGCCTGTCTGTTATTCTCTTCATTAACAGCGGCAGCTGCAACGTTCACTCCATTTTTATTCTGACAAGACTGCCGAACATGCCCAAACTCTCCACACACAAAACATTTAATCGTCTCTGAACTGATAAAAATCATATAATCTTTACCATCAATACTCAACTTGATGGACAAGTTCAGAGCCTCATTCTGGGAATTCAAAATCATAATTGCTTGGCGTCTGAACGGTATTACATGTTTAAGTTCGACACTCTTACAGCCAAGTAGGATCATCTTGATAGGACCCATTAGCTTACCATACCTCTGTAGTATCTCTAATTTTTCACTTCTTACAAACGGCGGTACATTTGAAAGAACAACTTTTTTCGTTGGACTTGACAGAGGTAGAACAGGCACAAATGTGTCCTTGATTGTTAAACCACTCTCAATCAAAGAATCCACCAACTGAATTTCACTGAGAAACAGCACTATAGCCTTATTCATGCGTGATGCAGACCTAATGTTTGCGCCACCGATCACAGAACTCACAGCTAATAAACAATCCTCCACCAAGACCGAGGCGTCTGGCATGCATTTACAACCATGCCTAACAGTCATCCCCAGATAGTCTCCCGTGTTTGTCTCCATTACTCGGAGCACGCTGACCAAAGGTCAGCTAAAGCCCTACAAACTTTACTCACAAACAAGAACTTTTAATCCAACTCAAAAATAATAGAAAAATAGAAAGTTGGAACTCACTCAAGAACGCTCTCACTCACACCAACCAACTCCACTGTTCTCGCACATGCGCACACACACACACAGAGAGAGAGGGAGAGAGAGAGAGAGTCATTCATGACTGGAGCAATTTATAAAAATTTGTGTAACTATAAATCTACTTGGAGACTCTGAAAAAGACCTGCAAATGACAATACAATACAATACAATACAATACAATACAATTAAATTAAACTAAATTAAATTGACGAACAATACACTGAAACATGTTATTGTATCTTACTCAGATGCTTCAAAACATTAACATATTTATTTATATTAAAGGGGTCCTATTATGCTTTTTCACTTTTTCAACTTTAGTTAGTCTGTAATGTTGCTTTTTGTGCATAAAAAAGATCTGCAAAGTAACAAAGCTCAAAGTCCACTTCAAAAGGAGATATTTTATTTAACAGAAATCACTTTTCAAAAACTACATCGAACAACTCGTTTGGACTACAACGCATATTTTCCAGGATTTGTGATATCACAAATA
>NW_015637122.1:943978-980151 GCF_001515625.1 Sinocyclocheilus rhinocerous
CCAGCTAACCAATCACAGCACATTTCGTATTTCAGAAGGCGGGCTTTCATTTGATACAGGAACTATTCGAGCCGTTCATGCCAGACTGGGGAGAGAGGTGTTGTAATAATGTAAAATATGTGAAAACAACCTAGTATGAGAGCATGTTCTAGTACACCCCCAAAACAAAATCAAGACTTTGTAAAAGAGCATAATAGGACCCCTTTAACACAACATTAACAAAAGTATATGAACATGCTTGGGTTCCTAAAACATTCACAACATAGTACTTGAATAATATAATGAATTTATCTTTGCGTTATCTTCATTTGGGGGCTTTGCATCAAATATAGATATATATGATTTATTTGATCAAACTTGCAATTTATTCAATAAATTTGATTAAATCTGTTAATTGAACGACAGCCCTGCTTTTAACGTTATCAAAGAAAGCAAAATAAAAATAAACCAGTCTCTCCCTTACCCATACTTCATCGCCTCAAACACCCCGACAGATAAGGATAAGCCAATTTTTAATCAAATGGAGGTTTTGCTCCAAGAGAGTAAGTGAAAAGAGAGAGGCGTTGTCATTAGTTAAAGCAGTTCATTTTCTGCTGGGTAGCCTAATACCTGTGAAAGCTCAGACTGAATCTAAAGCAGGTGTGTGTGTGTGTGCGCTCTGGGACGAGACACTGAAATCTGAGTTTGGATTGACAGAGAGATTTGGGGACTGGAATGTGCTTTCCTTAGACAATTAAGAAAGGATGATGATTATGAGGGCTCTGTGAGTGTACATATGTTGGAAAGAGCATGTAAAGGACATTTAGAGGACACTGATGTGTGAATGAAGGATGGTTGGTAAGCGGAGTGAGTATAACGCGCTAAATTGCGTTTTCACCTGCCTCATGAACAGAATGGGAATGTTTATTTTCCCCAAGAGAGAGGAAAACAGCAGGAGAGAGGAGTAAAGAAAGTGAGGAGATTGTGTGTGGGTTTCAACATAGATGTTTGATTGTATTTATGTATAAGGAAAGGAGACTGGCCATGATCGTAAGGTGCCTCCAAAAAGGTGTGCTCTACTTGTCTTGTTTTATGCAGGGCTTGTGGCTGCAGTTCACCTGCCCCCTTTTTTTCTTACAATGCCAGAATAGAATCAGAGCACAGATGTTAGTTGAGTGTCAGGTGAACTTTATGTAGCTACATGTAGCAAAAGCTCTTTTTATCTCTCTGAATGTAGGTATTTCTTTAACTGGAAGCACTTTTGGCCCTGTGCACTTTTAGAAAATACAATCCCTGAAAATGTAGTTTTCACACCCTCGCTAGTTTATTTAATGGCCGTGTCTTGTTTTCACACTAAGTGCAAACAGCCAAACTTGTTGCCAAATGCTATTTTTGCTCCAAGCCATCTTTGCTTAGACAGTTTACCCTTAGTTTAAATAGCATATTACTTCTACATACAGTTTGTGTGAACTGCATTTATGACAATTTGCACTTAATGTGAACAAGATTAAATTTGTTTCATTTACATGTATTCTATCAATCACTTCAGCAGCGATCTTCTATTGCAAAATAGCATCTGCCTTGTTTTGCATTTGTTATAAATAGCATCTGCGATTTTGAAATGTTGTCATTTGTAATAATAACATACGGTGGAAATTACTTTTTATGATTTTTAAATATTTCTGAAATAAAACCACCTCCTTTGTTTTTGGTAAGCATTTGGTTTATGCATCCTAATTACACACAACTGAATTACATTTTCACCCTTGGTGCATAATTGCAGCTTTATTGGAGCACAATAAGAATCCTCCCATCATAAGTGATTTTTTTATTTTATTTTATCTTCAAAATACTTGTCCTATTACATCTCAAGCTTTCTTTTTGCAGACTCATGGTTTGTTTACTTTCCAATATTGGAGCACAATAAGAATCCTCCCATCATAAGTGATTTTTAATTTTATTTTATCTTCAGACGACTTGTTTTATTACATCCCAAGCTTTCTTTTTGCAGACTTATGGTTTGTTTACTTTCCAATCAAGTAGAATAACTTTTATATGCAATACGAGCATCATATGGTGTCGTACTTTTTTTTTTTTTTAATATATGGATTTTGAATAATTTCCATACAATAAATGCAAAATATTTATCATTTATTTTGGATTTACATCTTTTAATATCTTGTTAGAATGCTGGTAATTTCTTTGCAGAAATCATGATAAAAAAGCAGTTTTGATGTGATATGTATGTAACAAAAAATAAAATAAAATAAGTCTATTTAAAACTATTTAAAAAAAATAACACCTGGGACATCAATTTTTTGTATGTATTTTGTCATTTATATTAGTTTTTATTCAGATATTTAGCTTTTTAGTTGAACTATTTCATTAGCTCACTAGAAGCAAAGCTAAACTATTTTTAAATAGATGAACATTTCATGGATAAGGTACCGTCAAACCACTTTTTGCATGGCCTTTCACCATATTAAATAATTGTGTGGACAAAAAATATTGATTTGAGATAAAACTTTTAAAATCATACCTGTTTATTATCTTATAATCCATTACAGTGTAGAAAACAATAATCCTGCATGGCAAGAAAGATGAACACAGCAACAATATTACAGTATTATAATACTGAAGTCCTCCGATATAATTTTCAGTACAATCGATAACTATAACAGAGACACAAGATGGCAGCAGCTGCGTTTGAATGAAACCAGAGAGACTGAGTCTGTGATACCCGGATGTGTGGTATATTATGCAACGTTGCTATTGACAAAGGTTGTTATCGGGGAATAACACACCTCGGAATGACACGACTGACCAAACAGAATTGCATATCATTTCAATGTCATTAAAATAAAACATAGTGACACGCCTTTTATTGTAACTGACAAACAGGCTGTTCATAAAATACATCATGTTCCCCTCAGTAAAGCTAGACTGTCGGCAGGGGTTGTACATTTATTATGAGGAGTAAAACATTGTAATGAATAGGGAAGATAGAGTGAAATAGGAGGATTGTAGAATGAAGTCAGGTAAACCAGAAATACACATTCTCTCAACATGTGGATGAATGAAATTTTACTGGACCCTCTATAAATCCATGTACTTTTTTCCCCAGGGCAAAGGCTTAGCGATGAGAAAGCTGACTGAAGGAATAAAGCAACTCTATAAATTACAGCCGAGAAGCTTCTTTCTGTCCCTCGTTGTCACTTTTATTGTCTGAAGGCAGGAAAGCATTGAAATTCTGGTTATTGATAAGCCACTGAATAGAAAAATAGAGGTTATTAATGCCCACTTGGCTTCTGTGGAATGGGAAAGTGATGAGGGATTGTATGTGATTGAACCTCCTTTCAAAAGAGATCTTTTTTTTTCCACGTCATGTACATATTTCCACATTTTGCATATTTTATATCCAATAATATCGACAAAACCTCTTTTAAATGTCTTTAAGATATAGTTCAATTAAAAAAAAAAACACAAATCAGATTATATATTTTATGTAGGGCCTATTTGTTTGTTTTTGTTTATTCTTAACAGTCTCATGTTGTTCTGACTTCTTTTTTTTTTTGAACACATAAAGATATTTTTTAAAGAATGTCTTTGTCATATAATAAGTATTGGGGCTGTCAAGCAAAATGACAAAAAGAAAAGCACCATAGAGCATCAACAAATTACAATTGATTGTTTATTTATTTATTTCTTGATTGATTGATTGATATACATGTTATTGAATTAGATTTTTTGCCCACTTAGAAATATTGTGATATTATAATATTAATATTGTACATTAATGCCTGTCCATTTATGTTAATACGGTAGTTATGCACTCAGATTAAAGTCTTAACAGTGCTAACTTTTCTCTCTCTCTCTCTCTCTGACCCCTAACTCCTTCCTACTATCTACCTCTCTCTCTTTCTTCCTTTTTCATCATACAGAAATCCAGACAAGGGCCTCCAGTTTCTCATCTCTCGTGGGTTCATTCCAGATACGCCTATAGGTGTGGCACACTTCCTGCTCCAGAGGAAGGGGCTGAGTCGACAGATGATCGGCGAGTTTCTTGGCAACAGCAAGAAGCCGTTTAACAGAGATGTGTTAGAGTGAGTATTTGAAAATCCCTACCAGAATACATGGTTTAAAAAAGAGCAATGAGAGTCTGTAACTGTGTGTGAAAAAGAGAACAATATCATAAAAGAGAGAATATTTACACTTTTAAATGGAAGCATTTTTGTTTTGTTTTCTCTGTGGATTTAGAGAGTCATGGCATCTTTTAATGAGATCTCCTTTGGCTGCTGAGCTCCCGCAGTCTAACTGCAGAGCTTTGCACTTGGAAATGATACACTCTTGAGACCTCTTAGCAGAGTCAGTGTGCATGTCTGTGTGTGTGTGTGTGTGTGTGTATAGAGTGCAGAACATATGAGGTTTTTGGATTGTTCACCCAAAATGGAACATTCTGTCATCATTTACACACCACCACCAACAGTTTGGTCACCCACATTCTTCAAGATATCTTCCTTTAAGTTAAATAGAAGAAAGTAACATACAGGTTTGGAACAACTTCAGGGTGAGTAAATGATGAGAGAATTTTCAGATCTATCCCTTTAAATGAATAAATAACATGAATGAATAAATAACAAGCACTACTATAAATTTGTCTGCAATGAAGTTCTATCTGTCTTGTTTTTAGATACAAGAATGATACATTTCATGGTTCAGAAAAAAGAAGCATGCAAAGGTCTTCCATCTTTAGAAGCAAAGAAAGAACTCCTCCCTGACTGATATGGGGCATTTGGGAGCTTTATTATTTCCCATAGAACCCTGGAAAGGTCTTTTTCAAATACTCCCCAGAAAGCTTTATAATGCTGTGGTAATCCATCAATCCCTGGTGCTTATAATATTCTGGTTTCACTTTATTTTGATGGTCCCTTTAACACATTCTGTTGACTATAAGTAGCGTTGCACCTACATGTCTACTAACTCTCATTAGAGTGTTAGTAGAGTATTAGTAGACTGGTAGGGTTAGGGTTAGAATAAGTTGACATGTACTTGCAAAGTTACTTATAGTCAGTAGAATGTCTGTTGGGAGACCATGACAATAAAGAGTTAGCAGATATTAAGCAAACAGTCTACTGATACTCTGATGAGAGTTAGTAGACATGTAAGTGCAACGTTACTTATTGTCCACAGAATGTTCAAAAGGGACCATCAAAATAAAGTGTTACCAATATTCTTTCTGTTCTGCCCAACATCTCCACAAAAGCTTGATTTTTTTCCTAAAGGTCAAGGTGTGTAGGCTTAGTCTTAAAATGTCAGTAGAAGAAAAGAGTTTTAAAGTTATATGTGTGGTGATACAGTGATGATCAGAGAGAGAGAGAGAGAGATACTCATATGAGTATTATCACACATGCATTTGTTATACCTGATTGGTTCAATAGCTGAATAGCTGAAGGTATACACTCCCACCACAAACCTATTTACCTCATTTTTTATTTTTTATTTTTTTAAATGTAATACATTCCATTTGTAGTACATCAATATGTGTGACATGACCAATTGTATGTAATTACAAGCTCTCTCTCTCTCTCTGGCCCCACCCCTCTCTCTTGGGTAGTCGGTGTGTTAGAAATATATAGCTGCCATATGATGTGCATGTGTGGTCAATAAAGCCACAGAGTATGAAGCAGAATTCTTTGCCAGTTTATTCATACTATACGAGTCAACACCATTAATCCTCATTTACATATAAGGGCCCCAGGACATGCACATAGTAAAACAGGATGTTAGAAAAATACAGTGGTGTAAGAAAACAGCAGAGCAGAGAAAAAGCCAGATTTAACTGGGCACTTGTTTTAAATGACCTCTTCTAGGCTAGCATTTTATCTTGACAGTTTTTGCTTCTCGTCTAATTGCTGTTATATATTTCTTTAACCTTTTTGTTTTTTTGCTTAAAAAGCACTTTCGGGCTGTTTTCCTTATGTGCGTTCAATACAAATTCAACAAACTTCTTTAAGTCAGGGGAAAATCTCCCTAATTCCCCAACAGTCTTTCACTTCGTTTCATCTAAAAAATGCAGTTATCAGCTCCAAGAAGCCGCAATAGGCAAAATTTGACAAAGGTGCAGGCTAATTATAATTTCAAATCATTAATCTCCAGTTTTTCACTTTCATGCATAACAGCCACTTTTCTGAAGTTAATACACTCTAAAATCAAACGTATGCTGCTTTACTAACTAATATTGGGGTAAAACAAAAGGGAGCACATGGTATTTACTAATTTCATTCTCCAGAGAGCTTTACATTTACATGAAAAAATGGTGATTAGGAAATATTAACAACACTACTGCCAAGTAAATGAATAAACATTGGTATCATTAATAAGCCATTTTAAACCAAGCATTAATACAAAATTAGGCATACAAAAGAAACTGTTCGTCTCATTTTAAGTAAAAACTTTACTTCTGCTGCTTTAAGATGTGATATGATAACAAATTAAAGATTATCTGCTGTAGCCAAAAAACAGAATATTATGAATATGTCATGCCAATATAACAAATGGGCACTAATATTTTTATTTCCCTCAAGTCAAGACAAGTCAAGCCTTTGCATATTAAAACAAATGCCATTGCTATTAAAATTGCTTTGGTGCACATATATAAGGGAAGGAAAGAAAAAAGACATAATGCTTTAAAAAAAGCATCAAATCTAGATTCCTTCTTTGGATCTCCTGAGTCAGATGGCAACCTGTCTATCAGCTCCTACTGTTTTCCAGCAGTCAAGCTTTGTTCTTCAGTGGCTTGCTTCTTATTTGGACAGGCAGAGCATATATTCCCAATATCCCCAAATTATAACAGAGCAAACACTCCATGCTTGCATGAACCTCTCTCTAGAGGGAAAGAGCCAGTATCGCTCACGCAAAGTTAAATGTCATAGCTCCTTGACAAAGTCATGCAAAGCAAAGCATGGAAACCTATTTAATACTAGAATAAAGCCCAAAGTATACTTCGTAAGTGAATGTCCGCGTACAGGGCACATGATGCAAATTTCATCAGGAGAATAGTGCACACAAACAGTATGTGCACCGCCCGATTTTTGTAACCATGTGTACTTTCTACGCTCAGGTCCCAGAAATAACAAAAGTACGATTTATCATGAAAGTAGCCTATACGACTAATGTGCCATTTACCAAGTCATCTGAAGCCATACAAAATGTGTTGCAAGAGATACAGTCTGGAATTAATGTTGTAGAGGGGAAGCGGAGACTGTAAACTTCAAAATGAAAGCTAGCTCTTTGCAAACATTACTTTTCTCACTTGGTTTAGATACTGATGATTGGTGAAGTACTCAAGGAAAAAGATAAAGAGAGAGAAAAAAGTCAGGTCTGATTGAGAATTGAGAAAAAGAAGGAAAAAATAGAAACTATTCTCTTGATTATTAGTTTGCTTTAGCATGTGACTGCCTACTGCAAAAGCTATATGGAAGGAATGGAATGGAAGGATTTCTCTCCTGTTATAAGTAACAACTATTGAACCAGCATCCTTTGTTTACACGCTCAATGACATATGTACACCTGATATATTGAATAAATTGAAAGTTACAGACCTGTTTAAACACAGCGGCAATGTAAGGTTAATAGAATAAGTGGGCATTCATAAAACACACAATATAACAAGATACTTGTTCCATATCTAAAGTACCTATAGGTTCCTGCTGGTGATCTTAACAAAAAGTTAAGATCAGTTGATCAAGGCAGTGAAATTGCAAAATAAAATATCCACTCACTATTGGGGATCAGACTACTGATTAGCTGGAGGCCTTCAAAAAACTCCCATTAGACCAGGCCATAATGCATCCTTAGGAACAAGCTGTTATGTACAGTAATCTTCAGCAGAATAACATGCAGGAGATAATGTGGCACTGGGAAACTTGGATAAATCTAGTAAGGTGAAACATTCCCCTATCACCATAAGGTTAAGTGTGCTGGAAGGAAATGTTTTAGGGAATGTGGCACAGTGGCTAAAGCTCAGGATTGAGCCCATAAGGAGTTAGCCAGGATCTATAGTATTCTCTTAGCATCCTCGAGCAAGGCATTTAACCCATGGTTGCTCCAATTGTATAGTGTGTAATAATAAGTGTGTGCTGAAGGCATGGCTCCAGAGTCTTTTTTTTTAATCGGCCACATGCAGGGAGCTCAGAAAATGTTCAATGGAATTGGAGATGTTCACCGCTTCTTCTCTTTCTCCTCAAGCCTGATGATCCCTAAGCTCTGCAAGACTTGTTGCAGTTGTTGTACCAAAGAAAAGGCAGGGTTGCACCCGTAAGGACCATAAATCAGTTTCTCATTTGATGAAGACCTTTGAGAGGATGTTCCTGGTCTGTTAGACCAATGTTCCCAGCCTTGATCTTGGAGTACCTCCAATAGTACACATTTTGAATTTATTCCTTATCAGACGCATCCGTTTCAGGTATTGAAGGACATGCAGGATAAGTGAATTGGAGATACTAAAAAATCACTTAGAGGTTTGTATGAATTTGTTTGTTAGCCCTGTGATGGACTGGCCATCCGTCCAAGATGTTTTCCTGTTTTATATATTTTTTTGGCCTGAGATGCTGATGTAGGCTTCAGGACCCTACAAAATCAGTTTGGAAATGTCTGTATCTAAAACTCTGATGCACACTCTACAATAATTCGTCTGCAGTTTAGTAAATTTTGACCGTTCTGAAGCTGCTTGCTCAGAAGAAAAAGAATGAGGACATTGGCAAAAATGCACTATGTTTTTTCTAATTTTTCCCTTAAAGTAAGAATCTGTATGCTTGTCTTTTTGAAAATGAGCTTAAGGAGTGTTCTGCTTTTGATGCAGAAACATTAGATTCTACTCTCACTTTTTGTTGATAATGTAATAATCAGTTTGACAGAAGAGCACCCAGTGCTTCCAGACAGATGGAAAAAGCTCAAATTAGTATTAAAGTTTAGTGCAGTCCTTACTATAAAAAGCATGTCCATCATTGTGAGCAGGCTTTTAAGAAAATATTTGCCAGTGTTTTTCTGGCTAGTAATTTTTTATGATTTTTCTATGCTATGCAAATAAACAGCCGTTTCTCTTTCTGAAACCTCCAGCTGGCAGCTTAGTTTAACAAACATGCAAAAATTGGTGGAAGTAAAAATAATTATCAATTATTTATTGCCTTCATACAGACCACTTAAATTTGAACAAATAAACATTTACATGGTTCTGAATTTGTCTTGTGGAGTGAAGATTCAGTTGGACTTTTCATGCTGTGAACTTTGTTTGCCATTAAGAGAATAGTTTCTACCCCAAAAAAAGAAAATTCTGCCATCATTTATGCAATTTCAAACCTGCATGATAAAGAAATAATACCAATATCCAAGAAGCACCACAAAAAAAATTACATAAAAGTCGCCCAGACTAACTCGTGCTAAATGTCCAGTTATTTTTGTGAAAGTAATTTTGCAAAAGTGGTTATTAATCTCATGCTGACAGAAATCTACACTACTGTTCAAAAGTTTGGGGTCAGGAAGATATTAAAAATATATGCATATATTACCAATATTACCAAATCAGCTTATTAGAAGGATTTCTGAAGGATAATGTGACACTGAAGACTGAAGCAATGGCACTGAAATAAATTGCATACATTTTGTATGAATTATTCCTTTTAAAAGCAGTTTGGTGCATTCATTTGAAATAAACCTTAAATATTTCATGCGTCACTAATAAAATAGTCACTAACATCACTAATAAAAGCCACGCTTTTGGCTATTGACATAAAAAATTATAGTTGCATATTGTACTTTTTGCTGCAGCAGAGTGAAAGCAAACATGAATTTTAATTGATGCAGAGCCTTCCATCCTGCAAAGGAATTTGAGGAAGCTATTTGCTGTCTTTTTGATCAGTGCTCCATTAGATATTATAAGAATTAGATATTATAAGTATTGGATAGCTGTGACAAAATTCTCTGAATTCTGACAAAGAATTTTGTCGAATCCAGCAACTGATTTTGAAAGCATGCATGCTTACCTTTTTTTTTAACTACCTCATTTTAAAGAATTTACTAATTCAAATTCTGAGAGTGAGGTTACTGGGACGTTTTAACTAATATGTCAATAAATAAGATTTTTAAAAATGTTTTTGTAAGAAGTCTCACCAAGGCTGCATTTTAGTAATCAGAATTACAGTACAAACAGTAATATTGTGAAATATTATTACAATTCAACTATTTTCTTTTTAATATATTTTAAAATGTAATACATTATTGTGATGCAACACTGATTTTTCAGCATCATTACTCCAGTCTTCAGTGCCACATGATCCTTCAGAAATCATTCTAATATGCTGATTTGGCTGATATGCTCTTATTGGTTCTCAATTATTAATAATGGTTCTTATCATTATCAATGTTGAAAAGAGTTGTGTTGCACAGTGTTTTTGTGGAAACGTGATGCATAGAAATGTCAAAAAGCAACATTATTTGACAGAAATCTTTTGTTATGATATAAATGTCTTTACTGTCACTCTTGATCCGTTTAACACATCCTTGATGGATAAAAGTATAAAATTACTTACCCCAAAATTTGAACGGTATTTTACAGCTGGAACAGTTTTAACAAAATTATCAAGGAATTTTTTTTTTTTATGATTATATTTTTTTAAATAATCCAATTAAATTATTATAAAGTATGTGACATCCCAGCATTTCATCAAAGGACCTCCCCATACAGTTCCACAGAAGTCTGCGCTAAACCTCAAATAACCACTGACCGTAGAGCTGGCCCCAGTCTGGGGGCCATGTGAGCTTTCATCTTACGTGTCTGCTTAATACCTTGTTTTTCTTACTCACTCTCTTTCCCTCACTCATTTTCTGCCTGTTCCTTCTTTTTGATAGCTGTGTGGTGGATGAGATGGATTTCTCGGGGATGGAGTTGGATGAGGCTCTGAGGAAGTTTCAGGCTCATATCCGTGTGCAAGGCGAAGCGCAAAAAGTGGAGAGACTGATAGAGGCATTCAGGTGAGACTCCAGACATTGTTACACACACATATAAATGCTCCAGCCACCTTCATATGTGAGGGGAAGATAAGAGTCGGGGCCGATGGGATACCTGTGCTTTTGAACTTTTTCATCCCTGCACTGAAGGATTAAAAGGCAAACTGAATGCTTTCCATAAATCAATCGCATTCTCAAGGAATACAGCGCTGTATTACATTGAAGGTTTAATTTGAAAAGCAGTTGGGTAGTTGACATGGAACCTTTTTGGGAAATTTATATGCAGTGTAACATAATAAACTTTAAACGTTTCTCATATTAACTGAGAAACTAAATATTTGTACTTTTATTATTTGTTACACTGCAGGACCATTTTAAATGCACTAGTGAAGGCAAACAGAAGTGATGATAAATTAAAGGAAATAAATTGTTACACTTAAAATTTATATTTTCTCTCATAAATGCACATAGAATATTATTTTTAAATTGTTTTATTTAAAGACTCGTTAGAATTATTAACTTTTTTTTTTCTTCCAAAATGTTTTGTTTGATCTTTTATTTTTATATTTCCATATGTATGCATAAATATGAAATTATATTGTGTTAATTTCTATTATTTGTTTTCATTTTAGTTTCTATGTAGATTTAATTTATTTTGATTTTAGTTTTAGCAATATTAGTAATTCAATTTAACCTTTAAACTTGATTTACATGTAATTTAAAATAAAACAAAAATGTTTTTAATATAATATTTATATATTCTTTATTTCAATGTATGAAAACTATTTTAAATATATTTGTTGTTGTTGTTGTTGTTGTTTTAGTTTACATTATACAATGTATAGGTGATATCACTTTGACCTGTGCCAGTGTAGAATGTTTCTTCTATAGCACAAATGCTAGTGTGGGTTTACTTGACAATGGTCTGATAATCCAAATAATCATCTTGCTAAAACAAATACTTTCCATTCATATGCAGCAGAGGCTCTTATTGCGATTCTGAATCTTATTGCAGTTGCAGCTATGAGCGTTTCTAGGGTGATAGCCAAATGTGCTTTTGTTTTCAGCAATAGAAATAACAAGACTGCTGATGATCCTTATGCTGTTGTGTGTGTGTGTGTGTGTGTGTGTGTGTGTGTGTGAGTGTTGCACATGTCTGCATCTGTGTGCGAGACACTGGTTTATAAATAACTGTGGTTGCATAACACAATCCAGCCTGTTCCCGGCTGTCTCTCCTGCATTGCCTTTGATATTTCCCAAACCTAAAAAAAAAGAGTGAGAGACGGGGTAAATGGATGGGAAATATAACATTCATAAATAATAACATTTTAATGAATAAAAGCCATTCATCATTAGTGGTGATGCTTAGAGGTCGACCGACATGGGTTTTTCACTGGCCGATGCCGATATTTAAAAATCAGGGCAGCCGATGACCGATATATGATGCCGATTTTTTGGCCCGATATGTTTGGCAGATTTTTTTTTTTCCCTTCATCTCATAAAAGTGAGTTTTGAGTAAATTATTATTGCAGGGTACAAGATAGTAATAGTAGTAGTAGCCTCATTCAGAGTAATAATACATGGCTCAAAACTTAAGCACCTTCTCAAAACAGTTCTGAAGCATGCTTTTTGTTTATGTTTGCTGACAGACACCAGCGTTTCCCACAGACTTGCAAATGCAAAATCATTCTCTGCCAGCAGGAGGCGCTGTTGGAGCCGAGATATAGCGGTTTCCCCGGTAACGGCTGTAATCAAATAAGCACTGCTTTCACAAATGCTACTTTATCAGGCATTACAGGAAAGACGAAATTAAAATGACACCGAAGCTTTTCTGAAGACGCTCGGTTCTTTTCAAAGATACATTCATATAAAAACACCAGCGATGCATTTTAATTCTGAAACTGCCAAAAATCGGCCGATTAATCGGCCGGCCGATCAATTGGTCGACCTCTAGTGATGCTTAGTAAGCATCACTATTACTATTGCTAATACTTGCTAATAGTTTTCAACAAACTTGAAATGCTAAACTTCTGTGAACCACTCATCTTGCACCATTGTCCTACAGACATAAATGCAACATAAGCTCATTGGGGGAAAAAAAGTGCTTCTTCATACATTTTTGCAAAATGTACAGAAAAAGGTACTTATAAGTATAATTCACTGCAGTATCCAGCTGAAATGAACATTAGTGGTAGTAAAACAGAAATTATGATTACGTGGCATATTATTGATTAATAAAAAATTATTTTTGCATGGTTTATTGCACAATACTATGTTATGACCTCAAAACATTTTTATCGTAGTGCATGATTTGTAAATTAATACATTTTAATGTGTGCTTTACATAACCATCTCGATATGTATGACTTTTCTAACATAGTAAACTAGCTCGGTAGCCCACCCGGTACAGCTGGTTCTTGTAATGCAGAGCAATGGGTTAAGAGTCCCACGAAACACAATCTGCAATAAATTACTTGCAAGTATTATCTAAGTGATTAAACTCGGGATTCGATAAAACAAACAGAAAAATCCCCCTCTGACCTACATTAAAGGACAGAGCCAAGTCATTTCAAGAAATAGAATATCAGTCCTAGAATAGTGGAATCATTTGACTTAAGCCAGTGAACAACCATATAGCAACATCTTAGCAACCAGTTCCTGAAAACCTCCCATAATACCCTATAACATTGTGGTAACAAGTATGCACGACAGGCACCACTTGCATTTTCCTTAGAAAATGTAAAAATTCAACAATTTTAAGACTACAATGAATGTATATCCTGTAATGAGTTTATATGTGATCATTTTAAATACATTCCACATATTTGCCATCTTGTACAAGTTATTACACGAGAGATGATAGATAATAGATGATACAGACTAAGGTATAAATAAGGTATAAATAATTTGCAATTAGTTAATTGACAATTATCTTAATAAAACATTTGGACTGTTATGACCTTATGATTTTTTATTTGGATTTTGTATTATTATTATTTCAGCAGTACCTGTCAGGTAGTAGGGACATTTTTAAATGCATGAATGAATGAATAGCAAACAACACTTTTAATAATCTGTTTTCAAACAAGTACCATCACGTTTACAAATGATTAATGACTATGAAAGATAAGCAATAGAAGGTTCTATTTATGACAATGTGCTAAATAAACATAGGTTTCTCTTTGGTTGTGTGTCTCTTTGTTGTATCCTGTTTTTCTCAGCCAGCGTTACTGTATGTGTAACCCAGACGTGGTGCAGCAGTTCCACAATCCTGATACAATCTTCATCCTTGCGTTTGCCATCATCCTCCTCAACACGGACATGTACAGTCCCAACATCAAACCCGACCGGAAGATGATGCTGGAAGACTTCATCCGCAACCTAAGAGGTGAGACAGGAAGAAATAGAAAAGGAAAGTGCTTAAGGGAGACTGAATTTATTGAAATTTATCAAGGGACAACCAAACACAAAGTTCCTGTGTGACACCGCCACAAAATAGAGAAATAGTGTTAATTTCAGATATTCAAATCATTTCAAACATTTCTAATAATGTGATGATAATTGTTTATGTTTTGGTTATGGTTATTTAAATCTGGAATTTAACTTGGAATACGAGGGACTCTTATTGTAAAAGGCCCCTATTTAAGGAAGTGGGAACTGGCGATGTTCAGCTGTATTGTTTAATTCATCAATGGGCATATTGTTTTATATTCACAATGGAAACAGATCATTGTAATCCAGATGCTGAGGTACTTTCAATAGATAATGTGGGTGTAGCAGAGTCCCTTCCTTTTAACCCTGCTCCATTTGGAGAGACGTACCGAAACCCAGAATCTGTCGTGGAAATAAGCTCCTTATTAAGTGGAATGTATATTGACAGCCCAGCAGAAGACAGTGATGATGAGACTCAACCAGTTTTGAATCCTGTAGGGAGTGAGATGGGAAGAAGGAGTTCTGAAATATCAAGTCTGTCTCAGTCAGTCCAGACATTATGTGCTGAAATTAATACATTGAAAGATGACCTTCGAACATCTAATGAGAGTGCACTGAACCGTGAAGCTGTTTGCAGAGACGCAATGAATCAACGTTTTGAAGATATTGAAACTTTTATGCAAAGATCCTTGGTTAAGCTTGAACGAGGAGTTATAGAGTGTCTTCGAAGGCGGGATGAGCAATGGCGAAAGGAGGTTGCCCGCATCATGAAAACCAGCACTCCCATGACACGTTTTTCTGTTGGAGCTGTCAGTTCAGATAGGGAGAGAAGGTATACATCTGTACCAGCTGCTTCCTATGCTAAACCCCCAATACATTTAGAATTTCCTAGGTTTGGAGAAACTAGAGAAACACGTGATGTAATGGAGTTTGTGGAATGTTGTGAAAATTTTTTGATGCTCAGACACATGTCGGACACCGAACTGGTCGCCACTTTAAATGCTGTTCTTACTGGCCCAGCCAGGAGTTGGTGGCTGGCAGAAAGGAACAAGATCCATAACTGGGCTGAGTTTAAAAGAGCCTTCTTGGGGGCATTCCTTCCCACGGACTACCTCACTGAGGTAGAGGAACAGCTTAAAGATATGATCCAGGGTCCAGATCAATGCATGAGAGATTTTGCCTATGACTATAGGGCATTGTGCTTGAAGTGGAAAGCTGACCTTCCGGAAGAAGAGGTGGTTAGAAGAATTCTGAATAACTGTAACCCTTCTCTTGCAGGAAGTTTAAGAGGTGCTGTGCATACAGTGGAGCAGTTAGTGAAAGTAGGATCAATGGTGGAAAGAGACCTTAATTCCAAGAGAGACTATTGGGCCAAAGTAAATCAGCTTAAAGTCGGTGAGAAAGTGAAAAAAAATCTGACAGCCCGCCATGCTAATGTCTCCAAAGCCTTGTCCGGGCAAACTCAGCATCTAGCTCTAGTCCAATCTACCACCCCCCCATTGCTGCGTGTGGTTTTGAAAATTCACGGCATGCAAGTGGAAGCTATTTTAGATACTGGCTCCACATTTACTTTAATGCAGAGACAGGTGTGGGAAGTGCTGGCAAAACCAGGTGAAATAATGGAGAAGAATTTCAACAGGAATTTTGTGCTAGCTGATGGTAAGGTGCAAACCTCAGAAGGCCGAGTACCTGTTACTTATGAAGCATCTGTTTTGTATACATTGACGATATCATTGTGTACTCGCTATCTAAACAGCAGCATTTTCAAGATCTTGAAACAGTCTTTTGTCGACTCCACAATGCCAACTTGACCCTGAACTTAAAGAAATGCCATTTTCTCAAGACCGAGTTACGATTCTTAGGCCATGTGGTTTCAGGGAAAGGGGTGGAAGTGGATCCAGAAAAGACAGCGGCTATTACCAACTATCCCATTCCTCGTGATCTTCCTTCATTACAGAGGTTCTTGGGCCTGATTGGATGGTACCATAAGTTCATTCCGCATTTGGCTGAGCTTGCTGCTTCTTTGTATCGGTTGCAAAGGAAAAATGTTGCCTGGACCTGGACCGAAGAATGCCAAAAGAGTGTGGAGAGGCTGAAAGCTGCTCTGCAGCAAGCCCCTGTGCTTCGAGTGTCATGACAAAGCAGCTTTCATGCAGCATTTAAGCATTAACGAAACTAACACTATCCCTTTGCTGCCTTTCCTTCAGTAAATTCAGGATCATTTCACTTGACTAAGTGAGTGGGCGAAACCTAATTAAGCATCAAAGTATAATGCTATTGAAAGCACCCTAAAGCACATTAATTGAATGAAAACAGCCAGTGACATCAGCACACTGTTTTGTTATCGCTTATGCCTCAAGATGTTTAAGGGGAGCAGAGCTAAATTATTCGACGTCAGAGAAAGAGTGCCTGACTGTTGTATGGGCAGTAGAAAAATGGCATCACTACTTGGAGGGGGTACCCTTTGTAGTATACACTGACCACGCAGCATTATCGTGGGCCTTTAACGCTCCAAAGACAACATCCAGACTCACCAGATGGACCTTGAGACTGCAACGGTTCCAATTCCAGGTGCAATACAGGAAAGGGAGAATGAATGTGGTGCCTGATGCCCTGTCAAGGTCCAGTCAGGCTAATTAAGCATCAAAGTATAATGCTATTGAAAGCACCCTAAAGCACATTAATTGAATGAAAACAGCCAGTGACATCAGCACACTGTTAATCTCACAGTGTAAACTTTCATTTTCATTACTCTGTGACATAGAAACTCTCTGTACATATACTGTGGCTCCCTGCATTGCTGTACTTTTGTCTCTAAACTCATAAAATGTAAACTCTTTCCCTGTAAAAAAAGATCAGAGACCGGAGAAATCCGAAGAAACATAAAACAAACAATATTACAGTAACACTTTATAATATGGTTCCATTTGTTGACATCATTGGATAACCACATTACTTTAAAATGAACTAATATATTTCTTATTGTTGGTTAATGCACATTAAATAACATTAACTGATGGGACCTTATTGTAAAGTGTTAACAATATTACAATATTTTGATATAATCTAAACTGCATTTGCTGCCTGCACCTTACAGTAATTGGCTCTAGCTTGGCATATTTTGTCTCTCATTTGCATAAAGCCAAATTTTTCACATTTTTTTTGACACTCTCACCACTGGCTTCACTCTGCTGTCAATCCCACAATCTCCCGTACCATTCAACCCTCTCCCACAGGGTAAGGGAAAACATTTATATTTCATATTCATCTATCTCCTCATCTGGTTTTGCATAACATCCCCTGATGTTTTATTGTATCCTCGAATCTCCCTAAATTTCATTAGACTTTATCTGCTTTGTTGCATATTATGTTCGTAATGCAGATCTAGCCTAGTTGTTAGATAAATCACTTTCTATGAAGAAAAATTCACGCAATAAATTTTGTTTAGTGATATTTGGCTACAATTGGGCTTAGTGTAAATCAATCAAAAGCTGTTTAAAAAAAAAAAGTGTAACATTGTGCGTTAAAGGCTGTTGACCAATGGAGGATATGAAAGTAATACAATAATAGGACTGTGTGATCATTTTAATGTTTGATATGACATTTATGTATTATGTGTGTGTATATATATATATATATATATTCAACACTTTTGATGTGTTTTTATTTAGGGGTTGACGATGGTGCAGATATTCCACGGGATATGGTAGTGGGAATATATGAGCGTATTCAACTGAGGGAATTACGATCGAATGAAGACCATGTCACTTATGTCTCCAAGGTGGAGCAAAGCATTGTGGGAATGAAAACGGTGAGTTAAACATTTTGAGGTTTTCTTTACAGCTAATATCCATGTCATTCTGCATCCAAATATATTCTACATGACTCTTAAACTGTCACAATAAGCTAAACTGTCAAGAGTTGTGCAATTATTTCTCCGTCATAACTGAATTTATTTATGTAATACCCATTCAGTATACCAAATAGAGACCATTAAAATATGAATATACTGTATCTTTATAACATAGGTGTTCTGCTATTTCACCTCTACCATCTCTAAACGCTGCATGCATGGAGTGGCGTAATATAATAATTCATTGGGCAGTTGGTGATTCATTGCGGTTCATGCTTGTAGCATTGCTGCCATTCCTCATTATTGCAACAGAAGAACAGCAGCACTGAACAACCTCACAGTTTTTTTCATTCATTATCTTACCTCAGATTTACCCCTTACTGCTACATTTCCCACCCACACTGCAAAATGAATCACTATTTTTGTCCTTTTTTTGCCAGTAAAAAGCTCGGTTTACTTGAGGTGTAAAAGTATATATTAAGATTTTAGAGCATTTTTCGGTCCCACTTTATATTAAGTGGCCTTAACTACTATGTATTTGCATCAAAAAATAAGTACAATGTACTTATTGTGTTCATACTGAACTGCAAAACACTTTTGCTGCTATTGAGGTGGGATATGGGTAAGGTTAGAGACAGGTTTAGTGGTATGGGTAGGTTTAAGGGTGGGTTAAGTTGTAAGGGATGGGTCAACAGGGTAATTATAAATGTAATTACAGAAATTAATTACAGATGTAATTACATGTGTTTTTTTTTTTTAAATATAAGTACAATGTAAAAACATGTATGTACACAATACGTGCATTGTACCAAATTATTAATTTAACTGTAAGTACATAGTAGTTAAGACCACTTAATATAAAGTGGGACCCATTTTTCTATATTTCAGAAGATATATCCTTGACCTAAGTGTAGCTGTTGTACTTTTTTTCTTCTAAAATGTGTTAGACTTAGATGTTTAAAATACAAATTTATAGACACTATTTTCCTATTTGGTACGAAAACTAAATTTAATTCAAGATATATTATCTGAAAAAAAAAAAATAAAAATCATGTCTTGCACAGTTTTGTCCCTCAAGTAAATTAGTAAATAATAAGTTATTTTTTTGTAGACTCCTTACCTGCTGTAGCTAATAATGCTGGTCTTGTAGCCCATAAGCACGTTATGGCTAAAGTTTGATAAATGTGCCTAAAGCACTTTACATAATAAGTCAAACTCAGCATAATTCACTGGCATGGCATTGAGTGTGTGTTCATGACCGTAGAACAAGTGGGTGATATCCAGAAGTTAGGCTGATATTGACATTTAGCTTTTGGAGGCCGACCACATACGTGAAGTGAACTGCGGATCACGGTCTGATACGATGTCTTTAGGGAGTCCATAGAATTGAAATACAAAGTTACAAAGCTCTTCTGCAGTTTCAAAGGGCGAGGGCTACTTGGGTAGAGGTATAAAGCAGCATGCCTTGGAGAAGCGATCGATTACAGTGAGGATGGTGGGGTGGCCCTGAGAGCTGGGGAGGTCAATGACAAAATCAATTGCTACTGTATGTGAGACCAGGGACACTGTGGAATGGGAAGTGGCTGCAGTAGGCCTGCAGGAACTTGATGGGAAGATTTAGACATCTGGCAGGTGGAGCAGTTCTGGATAAAGGTGATTGTGTCAGATTGCAGTGAGGGCCACCAGAACTGGTTGTTGAGGAGTTGAATTGTGGCATTGATGCCAGGACGCCCTGAGCTAGGTGACTGAATATCTGAATGACTTTCTGACGAAGAGAGGACGGCACATAGGTTTGATTTTGGGGACAGTCTGGTGGTGAAGGTTCAGTGCCCTGCGCATCAGAGATCTGTTATTATGTCTCACTGTACTGGTGCTAAAACGAGGGTTGGTGAAATTTATAGGCTCGTTGGAAGGAGGGTGTAAGGAAAAGTTGTGCTGCCTGGAAAGAGCGTCTGCCTTGGCTGTTCTTGGAACCGGGTCGATAGGTCACAGTGAAATTGAGAAATTAAAAGAACAGTGTCCACCGGGTTTGCCTTGGGTTAAGTCAAAATGTAGATACTCCAGATTTCGATGGTCTGTAAGTACAGGAAAGGGGTATTTTGCTCTTTCCAGCCAATGGCGCCACTCCTCAAAAGCTGCCTTCATGGTCAGCAGTTCACGGTTATCCGCATCATAATTCTGCTCTGCTGGATTGTGTTTTTGGGAGAAGTAAGCACAAAGAGATAACTTGGGTGGAGTTCCATGTCGCTGGGAGAGGACTGCCCCGATACCAGTACTTGATGTGTCAATTTCTAGAACAAATTCTCGTTCAGGGACAGGATGACGCAAGATTGGGGCAGAGGTGAAATGTTCCTTCAGCTCTTGAAATGAATTAGAGACTGCCTGAGACCAAGATATTCAGTAATCCAGTCAAACGTAGCAGTGAAACAAAGGCAGGCAGCAAGGAACCGTAACGAGATAAACAGTCCAAGCTCATACACAAGAAAACAGTACACTGAAAGAAACACTCAGAATTGTAAGCCAGGGCAAGAACAAAACTTCACAAAGAGATGTGAGTGAGAACTGCCTAAATAGTCCACCGGATGAACAACAGGTGCGTGGGTGATCAACGCCAGGCACGGGATGATGGGAAATGAAGTTTGTGAAGGGATTAGTATTCAGGTGACGGTGCCCTCTGGTGGCAATCGGATGGAGCCACAGAGGCTTGATTCGTAACAATAGTGTAGATTAAAAGGAGCTTCCTCTACATAGTCCTTATCACATATTTTGTCATTATTATTATTATTTATTATTTTTATTTATTTATTTATTTTAATTTTTCTGTCCTATTTCTTATCTGTTCACCAATACAGGCTCGTAGATAATAATAAAAAAAGTTATTTCAATATAGATCATTTAACTCTATCACGCCATTCCTCTGCTCAGATTTATCTCTCTATTTTTTTTTTATCTCAGATTTATGAGAACACCTGCCGCTGTCATTAAAAAGTATTTGAATGGCTTTATTGTTTTGTTCTCATAATGTCTGGTAGAGGACAATGCCTTAATCCACAAATGGGTGCAGTAAATGCATTGTGTGTGTGTAGTTTGAGTGATCAGCTAGAATTTGTCCTCTAGAAGCTGTTCATAGAACTCGATTATGAATGAGGCCCTAACGCTCGTCACCCTAGTCACTCAATGACAAATGTTTATTTGAAACCATTTTACTAGATGTTTTTAATTCTGGCAAACAGATTTCTATACTATATAAGCAAATCAATGAAGAATGAAAGGTCTTCTGTTGCTAGTCAGTATCCCCTCAAGGTTCTGCTACTGAAGATGTTCTCTATTTGCTGCAATGCAGTATTTTTCTAGTGCTTAGCAACTTAGCAGTCATAGAAATCAAGGACAGCATAACTCTACCTGGCTTACAAAAATATTTCACTCTCTCATAGCCAGTAGTAATATTTATTCACCTTGGACTGAAAAGCAAACAGCTTTGAAAGACAGGATTTGAAAGTTATCCAAAACAAAAGCTGATTAAAATAGAAATATAATAAACTCAAATGTCTTTGAATAGGAAACCTTTGCATTTTAAAGAAACTCGCAGCTTACTCTTCGGTAAATGTAATAGTAAAAGTCTCCTTACACTTTCAATTAACTTTGCAGTCTCATGTTCTCACAAGTGCGATTTCTGTACTGAATTGTTTGTAATAAACTTCTTATATGGCATAATTTTGTATTTATTTTCAGTAGGCTTTTTTATTGTATTGTCGTAGCAAATTTGATTTCTGCCACAGTTCATGCAGAATTCAACCGATGCAAATAGCATGTGGAAATCTAGTTCTGTTTGTAATCATACCCTTACTTTTTCTGAGTTTATAAAGATGTTGCTGACACTCTCTGGTCTCTCTTTTCCCCTCACATCTCATTCATCACCTCTCTCTTCTTCTTCCAATCTCTGCCTGGTTGGGCTTTTCTGGTTTTGCTGCCGTTGGGGTTTTTGCAGGTCACATCCCAAGTTTGCAGAAGGGCAAATGTGCACACACACACACACACACACACATGATGCGCAAAACTCCGCATTTGAATAGTCAATAGCAAATACTTAAACTAATAATAAAACAGTAGCTGATTCAGAAGCGCCAGATTGTCATAGTAAAGTCAGAATTACCTCCTCTCTCTCGCATTATGCAAATATTTCCACATAGTGAAGTAGATATGTGGGGGCGTGTTAGAACGAGCCGTTTTAGGGGGGTGTGGCAGAGTCTTAACTTTGATAAAGAATATCTCTTTGGTTTTGAGACTTTAGTCTTTGCAACTTCAGGGATCTTATCTATGCACAATCAGCTTGTAAAACTCCAAAGAGAAAGGAAAACTTGAAATCGCATCATATGACCCCTTTAAAATACCAAAATTTGTTTTCCAGGGCTTAATTTTACATGCACAAAAAGTAGCATAAACAACAGAACATGAGGATTTGGTCACATCAAGCACCTGCAGCGCTTCTGTGAACAGAGAAAAACATAATAAAGCTATATATAAAAGGAATAAATAGGTCTATATGCGAAATATATTTTTACTTAATTAATAAATAAAAAAAAATAAATAAAAAAACTGTGCAACAAGTAGTAACCTATATGTGTCAGACTCTGTTCCGTGTTTTGTGTATGTTTTGATCTGTGACCCAGTTTCTGTCTCCCGCGTATTCAGTTTTCCTATGTTTAATTTCCATTGATCCCAGGTGTGTCTCGTCTTCCCCTCGTCAAGTCCTGTGCATTTATAGTGATTCCCATTCTAAGTTTCTTTGTCCGCTGTTAAACGTCTGTTCTCCCTGCTACGTGTGTGTCTTGCTCCTGTGTTCCTTTGTTTAGATAAATAAAGATGATTCCATGTTGATCTACTCCGACGTCTCCTCGATTCCTCGTTCCCCCACAGTAGCAGTAGCCGAATCGTGACAATATGCAAAGTTTCGGTTCATTTATGTGACGCTCCACAAAGAACTTAAGCAGCATCCTGTTTGTTTCCTTTATTTTACAAAAGCACAATGTTTTGTTTTAATTGCGAATGTACACAAATAAAATAAATATTTAGAATAATTTCGAATAATGTTGTTCCACTTTTATAAGGAAAAAAATCAAGTGACTGTGCAGACGCCTCATGCACACACAGAGTTCTAAGCATTGCTAACTTGACAAGTTTATTTTATTTTTTTTAAAGGGGTCATATGATGCTGCTAAAAAGAACATTATTTTGTGTATTTGGTACTCTACACTGCTCAAACTCGTGTTTGGATCATCAGTGGCAAATTATTTAAATATAAAAAACGTACTTACAGGCTGTGAGTCAGAAGCGCCAGACTGTCCTTGCAAAGCTGGAACTGCCCCACTTTATAGAAACATTATGTCCTCATTTGGAAGGCCAAACAAAGTAGTTTCACTTTCACAACGAAACACCCAGCTGCTTGAGTGAGCGGCGCCCGACGGATTCGACAAAGGAGGCTTGCGGCAACCACATGTGACGACCCCGGGCTGGACTCCGCTTCGTCCACGGTGAAAGCCGATCCGGCGATTGACAGCGCGAAGTTTATGTTTTTCCTTCGCGACCAGCACGGATCAGCTCTAGGCATGACAAAGCTGATATCGTCCTCTTTTGGAAGGCCAAACAAAGTAGTTTCGCTTTCACAATGAAACACACAGCACCTTCACGACATGGCGGCGGCGGCAACAATACTACAGCGAGAATAAAAGTTACGCCTTCTTTCTTTGCATGAACATTTGGGCGGCGTTATGCAAATCTTCCCACATAGTGATGTAGATATGTGGGGGCGTGTTAGAATGAGCCGTTTTAGGTAGGTGTGGCTGACTCTTAACTTTATAAAGAATATCTCTTTGGATTTGAGACTTTAGTCTTTGCCACTTTACAGATCTTCTTTATGCACCAAGAGCTTGTAACACTCCAAAGAAAAAGGAAAAATTGAAATCGCATCATATGATCCCTTTAAGGCTTTAGACATTGTCATGTAGCGAGACAGCAAGGCAGCTCACACGCTTTTGGAACACAGCTAATATGTTTGCTAAAATGAACTAAAGAAAACATGCACTATGAATGTTCATGAAATTTTCTGAAGTTGCTGTGTGCTGTTTTTAAGCATGAGGAACAGATATCAGCATTATTTTAAATCAGTGCTTCTCAATAAGGGGGCTGGGGAACCCTTGGGGGCCAATGAATCATACCAGTTACAATGAATCATGGTTCATTTAATATTTCAGCATTCTTCTTTGAATATTGTGTTGGACAAAAGTTTTAACCACTGTTTTAAATGTAATTTGATATAACAAATGAAGAAATGTCACTCAAGATGTATCTTTTAGAGAAGTAATTTTGTCCACCCTCAGGTTCTGTCAGTGCCTCACAGGAGACTGGTGTGCTGCAGTCGACTGTTTGAAGTGACTGACATCAACAAAGCCCAGAAGCAAGCTGCTCACCAGAGAGAGGTCTTCCTCTTCAACGACCTACTTGTGGTAACTCCAAGTTTCATTATGTAGATTGTATTTTCTTCTCCTTTATTGATATTGATTGTTGTTAATCACGAAAGATGACACATTCAGATGTAAGTATGGGGCATAAGAAATCATAACATAAACCAAGAAATCCATGGGAAAATATCCAATATCTGACTGCCGTACTATTCTTACATATACTATGCACAGTGAACATCTTCCATATGCAAAGAATAATGCGCTCAACTTGGTCTTCCATTTCCATGCTCTTTGCACTACAGAGTTGGTCCCCATTATGTGAAAGCAAATCTAATGAAGTCCTCTCTCCCACAACTGCTCGAATAATTTGGTCAAAGTCACAAAGTACAGCGCTTGAAATTAATCAAAGATTAAATGTCTGTTATAATTAATGGAGAGCATTAGGCTGACTGAAAGGCTATCACCGCAATGTATTAAACTATTCTCATAATTGCAAGAGCTCATGTTAATCTGGCCATAAAAAAGGGAAGGGAAAACCACAAAACATACTTTTCCCATTACAATTCTAGGTGAAACTGGGTGAAATCAGGCTATTTCAAAAATACAAATGACATTTGCGAAATGAAGCACTCTTTTCACATTGTATATGAAATGGAAAACTGAGAAATATAAAAGGAGATATATAAAATCCAAATATCCAGTCAATATCAGGCAATTACACATTATTACGTTTTTGTGGCAATATCGATTCTCATAACTGCTTTTCTAACTTCGTTCAGAGAGTTTTTGGCATGAATTGTGTTGAGATATGAGTTGGCTCAATGATTATTCTTCTTCACGAGGGTCTCCCGCTTCCCATAGATTTGTGGAAGAATGAAACATAGTTTCAATATTGTAGTATTTTGAGTAAACCAGTAGGGAGTCTGGTAAGACTCTCAACACTACACTAATCTGTGTGGCCTTCTTTTTCTCACGTATACTCAAGCACTTACAATCTAACACTGACAGATAGCATGGTTACAGTAAGTGCCATTCAAAATTGAATTGAAAATGTCTGTTGAGAATTAAATTCCTGGATTGAATTCAATGTAGCAAAAATGATGGACAATTGCAATTTGAATGCAAGGAAGTAGAATTAAAGTGTATTGAAAACTGTAATTTTAACTAGCTTAGCAACATGCTAATATAAAACTCCCCTAATTGTTTGACTTGAGGGGGTGCTAGTTGTGTGGCGATGTAGAGCCTCCCGAATCATGTATAAGGTACCTTTGTAGTTAGTAAGCTGCCTTAGAAGTAACTATGGTAGCTAGGCAGTTCATTAGGATTTGGATCAGAGCTCGTGTTTACCATTTTTATTCTAGTGAGTGACAGTGAATCTAATTAGCATTTTCATGTCTTTCCTTCACAGATTTTGAAATTGTGTCCAAAGAAGAAGAGTTCAGCTGCCTACACCTTTTGCAAGGCCATGGGGCTACTGGGCATGCAGTTCCACCTGTTTGAAAACGAATGTAAGATCATACCATTTTTGTGGTAAATCCAACCTAGGGTCATTTGAAAATCTACCTTTATTTTAGTTATATTTGTACAAAAACATACCTATACATACAATTCACTGCAGTTTATAGCTAAAATGAATACTAGTAGCAGTAAAAAAAACATTGATTATTGATTGATGAAGACTTATTTTCATGCAGTTTCTTGCACAATACTGTCTTATGACCCCAAAACACTTTTACCAAAGTTGAAGTTTGCAACACATAATCAACTACATATGTATTGATTTTCACCTGACATTTAATTTCCAAACTGTTTTGATATGTACAGCAACCAGCATAAACATTGCCACCAAGTGGCAAGCGTTTCCCAAAAGCATTGTTAGCTAACTTGTTACATTGAACTCCATTTGTAACGACAGAACTTGCAACCATAGTTGCTTTTGGAAAATGCACCCCAGAAAAGTGAAGCCAAAACATGTTGATCACCCCCTGGTGACTGGCTGCAGTGTAGGTTATAAACCCCACCCTCTCCATGTAAACGAATTGGACATGAGCCAAAACTAAAAAATCTAAATATATATTAAAACATTTTTTTTTTCCCAGAGATGGTTTCTCTCATTTTACATAGTTCTTATCAGGCTGATGTATGTTCAAGTGTTCTTTTTTCTAATAAGTTTGCTTTTAGTTAGTTTATTTGATGCTTTAAAAACGTTGTATGGCATCATAATTGTGTACTTGTTATTGAGTTTGTGGGAGTTTGGGTGGGAGTTTGATTCCGTGGCTCCGTACACCTCACAATCACTACTGCGCAAATTACTTCTGGGATATTTTGGCTTTACTTGGAAGGAAATAGAGATGTTTTACAATTTTAACTCCACTCACTGAACATTTCACTTAGAAAGTGTCGTGAAATGTGCAAGAAGCAACATAATATAATTTTGCACAAATTTGCCTCAGGCACATTTTCCAATTAGTCTAAAAAATGTATCATAAAAACCTGAAATATATAAGCATTTCCCACGGCATTTGGGTTTCACTAAAACTATACACAGATACAGAGAAAATGGACTGCAAAATTCAGTTTATAAAGTTTTTTTTTTTTTCAGTTTATATAGCTTTAAAAGGGTAGTGTAGATAACCTACTACTTTTTTTTTCAGTTTATATAGCTTTAAAGGGTAGTGTAGATAACCTACTACTGTAGTGAAGAAAAACGTAATACAAGATCCAGACAATTATGTGCGTTTTAAACAACCACTTCACTGATTTCCATCCAACAAAAAGAAAACCACATGATAAATGAAGATGACAGGCACCCTCTCATTTTCCAATTAAGGTGGCCACAAGCATTTCTCTTTTCCTCCCACTCTTTCACTTTTACACACCCACACACACACACACACACACACACACACACACAAACAAATAGATAAACAAACATATTTGACAATAAAATACACTAAATGATTGCTGAGTGGCCAGTCACTCTAGTGATGACAGTTTGTAAGGTTTATAAATGTAAATACCGCAAGAAATTAGATATTGTGTCATAAAGGTGTTATAAGGGTGTTATGAATGCATTATTAAGGTCTATTTTAACCTGGAACATTGTAAAAAGTTTCAAACCCAGTCAGAACTTATTTGATGTTTAACAAAACATCATCCTAGCATTTTTTATCAAATGGCTGTTCAGCTAACATCACTTGGGCAGTGTGGGCTACTGGTCAGTAACAGCCAAATAACAATTTAGGTAGTGTTTGAAGCTCCAAGAAAGAATAATATAGATTGAGTTCATATGTATAATTATAGATGTTTATTTATGTGATTTGTTTTTACGTTTTATAGAAAATGTTACCAAAATTGCAAAAGAAAAAAAAAAAACTTTATATTTGAAAAAAAAAAAAAGTTATTGACTCTCAGATGATTAAGGAATAGATAACACCTACAAATGTTAAAATATTCACTGACCCTCTCATGTAATTTAAAAATTTCCAAATGTACGTGGAAAACAAAGGGAGACATTTTTGAAGAATCATCACACATTTCCATTGTGACAGTTTCTAATAGTGACCATCTCTGTCAAGCTTCAAAGTAGGACAAAAATACACACAAACAAGTATAACATGACTCATATGGCACATATTCACATCAATACATCAAAAATATGTCATGTTAGGTTATAACATCCAATTTCCCAGCTATGACATCATTGACGTTGATGAAGCATTTTTGAATCCGGAAGTGAACACATCTTCAGAAGAAGATTGGCAAGATTGTCAGTGAATAACAACCTAAACCTTAATTTTTGCTAATGCAATGTTTCTGTTGTGTCTCTTTTTGTTCTGTTTTTGTTTCAGACTATCCTCATGCCATCACTATTGTGTCTCCGTGTTCGGGCTCTGATAAGAAGCAGGTGTTGAATTTCTGTGCTCAGAGCGCAGAGGAGCTGCTCAAGTTCGTAGAGGACCTGAAGGAGTCCATCGCTGAGGTGTCAGAGATGGAACAGATACGTATTGAATGTGAGTGGGCTGTGTGTCAAAATACAAAGTGCTTGTGTATAAGAGAATACAAATGTATTAATTTATGTTTTCATCTGTGCGACAGACATGTATGATACCTCAAACATGCAGCTTGTTAAGAGGAGTCTGCCGTTACTTTTCTAAGCAGATGGTTTTCATCTGACTGACAAATATGAGCCATAAACCCTGAGCCATATCTATAGAGAACAGAATATCATAGATTTGTGGATGGCTCTTTTGAGTTGAGCTAGTAAGCAATCAAGTGAAAAGATACTTTTTTTTTTTCTTGCTTCATGATGTGAAACAGCAGTCATCTCTTGAATATTGGACAGTGTTTCCATGGTAACGTTGGGTAATGCTGCCCATTTGCTGGGTTAATAGAAGTAACCCAGTTGTTGGCAGCCGTATTAAAACAGATGCTGAGACATCTATGATTAATACAACTTTTTTTTTTTTCTTGAAGAAAACGTAAGTGGTTGCTAGTGTGCTAGTGTGTTGTTGGTGGTTGCCAGGCCGTTGCTGCAGAATTTACATTAACATTTACACATTTGGCAGATGCTTTTATCTAAAGCAGCTTGCAATGTATTTAATACATACGGTTTATGCATTCTCTGGGCATCAAACCCATGATTTTGGCCAAGCTAGTGCCATGCTCTACGGTTTGAGCTTCAAGAAAGTTGTTAAGGTTGTGACATTAAAGGGGTCATATGATGCGATTTCAAGTTTTCCTTTCTCTTTGGAGTGTTACAAGCTGATTGTGCATAGATAAGATCCCTGAAGTTGCAAAGACTAAAGTCTCAAAACCAAAGAGATATTCTTTATCAAAGTTAAGACTCTGCCACGCCCCCCTAAAACGGCTCGTTCTAACACACCCCACATATCTACCTCACTATGTGGAAATATTAGCACAATAAGCATGTCAACATATTCTGTTACACCAAATACACAAAATAATGATATTTAAAAAAGCATCATATGACCCCTTTAATGGGCACAAAATTACAATTTTACAATATTAAGTTAGGTATTACAGCACTGCAGTATTAAGCTTAGTTCAAATGTAACTCAATGTATGAACTAAATATTACATCAGTTTTTACCTGACAAACTTTAGTCATTTAAACATATAATGCATAAGTATTAATTTTACATACAGTTACATAATATTTAATTCTATTAGCATTCTTTTGGGGTCAGTAATTCTATCTTACATAAAATAAAATAACACTTTTACTCAGCAAGTATGCATTAAATTGATTTAAAGTGACAGTAAAAAAGTTTTAATTGTTTTAAATAAATGCTGTTCTTCTGAAATGTATATTCATTAAAGAATCCTTAAGAAAATGTATCAAGATTTCCACAAAAAAAGATTTTTTTTAACTGTTTTATCACTAAAAAAATAATAATTAAATTATTTCTTATTTTGTAATTTATTGGTGAGCATAAGAGACCTCTTTCAATGTTAGTGTATTTAAATAAATATTTCATTAATATGTAAGCATCATATTTCAGTGTAAATGCAATCATTAAGTTTGAAACATCAACCAAAATAAGATAAAACAGAACGCACTGCTTTTCAACCCTACTTCTGTTTACAAATGTGAAGGCTGCTTATTGGACCAGTTAATTTCTGTGTAATATCATCTGCTTTCTATTCTCAGCTGCTCTACTGTTTATTTACTCTGCATTTTAGTAAATATGGTGTGTATATGTTTGCTTTCCCTGTGTGTTTGTCCTTTAGGACTCTCACGGAGCTGTTTTGATGTTCTATAATAAATGAAATGTTTCGTTTGCACAGTGCTGTCAGGCTTTCAAACATCCTCTGAAGGAACTGAGAAGGAAAGACATGGAAGCAGGAACAGAGAAATGTCTTTTGGTTTCCATGAGGGAGAAAGACACAAAGAGAGACAGAAAGAGAAAGGGCTGAGTGCCAGTGGACATCAAAGCATGTATTCTGCTGAGGCCGGTTGGTTTTCATTACATTCTGTGCTAGAGAGAGCAAGGGTCCATGGGAAGTCTTGTGCTGGATGTATATCTGTGTCAGCAGTTTCACCGGGAAAAGAGAGAATAGCACCTTTCCTCTCTTTCAGGAATACAGCTGTTGGTGAACTGAGAGCTGTCATCTACACAGCTACACATCTTTTCTTTTCCACATAAAGGGACTTCTCTTTACAATCCAAGCATGACTAAATGCCTTTGTGCATTGATACTTTTGCTTGCATTTCATGTCTTTGTCTTTATTTCAGCATCGCAAATAAAGGCAATCCTCATTTGCAATTAATTTGTGTTGAATTGAAGCAGGTAATCTTCTGTCCTGTTATCCGAAGGGGGTCTGGAGGGTTTGCTGTAGATTAATACTCTGTTTTACTCTTTCTAAATGACAGAAATGTAGAAAAAATAAACTGATGTTTCCAGGAGAATATTTCAAGAACAAAACCATTGAATAGAGGAGCAAAATTGCCCAAAATATCTTGTTTATCCATATCTGATAATGCTTAACCCCATTACATTTTTTTTTTTGTATTTGACATCACTAATTTTTGATGGGATAATAATAATAATAATAATAATGTTTACAATTGCATGAGTTATATTATAATTAATAATTTTTAATAATTAACATTTAAACCAACATAAAAATGTAACTGCAACAACTTAAACTAGATGTATACATTTTTTATTTCATTATTTTAAACATTATTATTATTATTATTATTATTATTATTATTATTATTATTATTATTATCAATGAAAAATGGTGTAACTCGTGAATCAACATGAAAACCAACATTCAATTTAAAATCATTAAAACAGTAAAAGTAGTAGTAAGAATAATTGCATTAATTTTATTTATTTATTTAAATTAATCACACTGAATTTATGTGTTAAAGGCATAATTATATTGGTTTTGACTTGATGTTTTCATAGTCATTACATAAACTTTTGTTGAAAATCTTTTTGTTTCTTTCTTTCAATAAATCAACATGAGTATCAATATTTTTTAGTGCATTAAACACCCTTATTATTAAATGTGCTATATTTTATTTCCATTTGTCTGCATACCTTTTCAATTCGCTGGAATAAAAGAGGACACATTTTTCCCTCCTTTTATACTTGAATTTACTACTGTAATAAATATGTTTAATTAGGTAGCATGCTGTGTTTTAGTATCCGGATGATTGGTTGTCAGCTATTCTTTGTGCACTCACAGGTTTTTATCAAGGCTTAGTCCTTTCTTATGGCTTCATTAAGTCAGAAGGCATATTTCCTCTTAAGGAGTCCTAACGTAGAGCCAGAGCTTTCTTACAATTCTGTTGGATGAGGGAAAAGCTCTTTTGTAGCCTGATTAGAAATGCCAGGCAATTATCATCAAGCCCTGAGTGTAAGTATGGTGATTTGGAGCTCTGCTGTTTAGAGACGGACGACTCAAGGTTTAGAGGATGTGAGCATGCTGTTGTATGTGTGTAGCTGTTTTGTGTGTGTGTGGCATAGACCTAAAGCTATCCTGGTCTCTTTTCACTGTCTTTTTAGGGGAGTTGGAGAAACAACAGGGAGCCAGAACTCACTCCATCAAGAACAATGGGACTCAGCTTGAACTGAGGGGAAGACAAGGTTCTCCTTCAGGTACTTTACAACAAATACACTCAGACACAAATTTATCTGCTGTATTTCATACGATTTACATTCAACATCTGTTTAGGTATTATCAAGCAGGTTTTCCAGAATGTGCTATACAGCAAATGTCAAAATATCATCGAAAAAGTTCAGTATCAAACAATACAGAGAATTTGAGTGAAGTTGCTTGACGTTTTTTTTTTCTTTGGTGTATCTTTTAAAAAAAAACATTTTTTAGGACACATACATACAGTATGAATTATTGAATTCATTAAAGAGAGATGGTATGAAAAGGAATGGAAAAGAACACAGGGGTCCTGAAACATTTTTAAAAGCTGAACTTTTTTCAACTTGTAAGTAGGGTTGTGACGGTGAGGAAATTTTCCAACCAGTTAATCGACGTGTGACAACACCGGTAAAACCGGTATCACCGCGGGGGCGGGGCGTTCCGAATGTTTAAAATAACTTCCAAAATCAGATAAACGGCAAAAGTCAACAGGCTTTTCAAAATCCAAAATATTGCCAAACAGGCGCTTTTCCGTTTCATTTCGAAACTAAATCATCCGCGATCGTCTTGTCTGTCTCACCTCACTCTTCTTGTCAGTCAGCTCGACTCACTCTCCTCACTGGATAAATTAAATCTGATCTGTGTGATGCGACTGTCGTTCAGCACGCTGCATTGAGCAGCCGCGTTCAGTTTTTAATTGTAGTGTCTGTTCTTTTACTGAACTAAATGATTTTTATTACTATAAAAAATCAAAACGACGGTGGGGGTCGGTGATACGGTGGGCAAGTGACGGCTTAACACCGGTATCACCGTCAGCACCGTCTATCGCGGCAAGCCTACCTGTCATATATTATAAATAAAACAATATAACTAATAATTAGCATTTATAGACCTTTTTCAATAAAAATGTTTGTACATGTTGGTTCGCAGTTCATTAACTAATGAATGTGCCCATTAAGATTAACATTAACTAAGATTAATAAATGCTATAGACGTTTTGTTCATTGTTAGTTCATGTTAATTAATGTTAACAAAACGTCTTATATTTTCTATATATTCCTTCACCATATCTGCTTAGGAAATCAGTAAAGTGTGTTTTGCGCATTGAATTATTAGCTGCCAAGAGCAAGAAACCACGTTTAGATGATAATATTGTTGATAATAATGTTCGCTTACGAATCACATTGTCAAAACTATCTCCTTTATCTCAGCCTACTTGTAAGTTGCCAAGGCAGCATTTCATTTTTAGTTTATTTTAGTTAAAATTATTTTTTCTTTTATTTCAGCTTTATTTTAATTAATAGAAACTATTTTAATAGTTTTAGTTTTAGTTCTAGTTAACAATAACAACACTGGTTACCAGAAATATAATTAGAATATCTATAAGTTCTTCATTCAAAATCTAAAGTAACAGATCATGACAAAGATGTGCTGCAGTAAAGTTATTAAATAATTCAAATAATCAAATTAAAAGTAAGTCTACTAAGTGAGTCTATCAAGGCATCACAGAAACCAGAATTATTATGCTTTGTGTGTGTGTGTATATATATATATATATATATATATACTCCATGGATAAAGCAATCTTAGAATGCAACGCAATAAGCTAGTGGGGAAATCATTAAATACGCATGGATGATAGAATGAATATACTTCCGTTTCATCCCAAATTGAAAACTATGAAAACGTATTTATTATTATTATTATTATTTTAATGCATATTCAACCATTCTTTAATCTTTTAGTCTGATTTGGACTCTTTTCTTTGCTCAGGCAAACAGGAAATGAACACGTCACAGAGCGGACACAATGCAGTAGAGGTAAGAGCTCAGTGTTCTCGCAGGTAAGTCTCTACAGACCCCTAGCATCCGTCAGTAGCTTATAGCTTATAGCACACACAGAGCTAGTGAACAGGAATTAACAAGCTACAACAGCCATATGTTCCTGCTAGAGTGAAAACACAGTGTCCTCAACCAGATGACCTTCCACTTCCCCTAAAGTCATTCGAAAAGTTATCGCCGCCAAACCCAATGTCAACAGCAGTCCCCTGGAGGTAAAACTTATCTGCGCACTGTTGCCCCCTCTTGTTAAATTAACACTGCAGTGTGGAGGAGAATTTTAACAGAATTATCAAAACAAATATTTTTATACACGTTTTTACCTGGTTGATCAGACATTTTTTTTTCAGCAGTCAGTGGATAGAAGAAAGAAGAAATTCAAGTTATGTAAGCTTTCCGTATTTTTGGTAATACTTAGAAAGGGAATATTTCATTAAAGTCCAAATTTAAACGCTATGCAAACAACTCACTAATCTCTCAAAGATGACTTTTTGTTTGTGTGAACGTATGCATAAAACGAGTTGTTACTGATTAAAATATAAAACTATTAAAATCATTTCTGTTATTTGAAATAAACCTGTAATAAAATAAAATATAAATATTACATGAAAACATTGAAATAAAAAAAAAACTTATTAAAGTGACTAAAACTATGAGTGAAATAAAATTTAAATAAAATTAAAGCTAAATGGAAATAAAAATGATAATATAATAATACAAATAACAAAAGCACAACTTCAGAATCAGAATCAGAAAGAGCTTTATTGCCAAGTATGTTTGCACATACAAGGAATTTGTTATAGTGTCACAAGCTTCCAGTACACGGAGACAACAACAACACACAGATAATAAAAATAAGATGTGAATAAAATACACATGCATAAATATAAACCACAAAAAAAGAATAAATTGTATGTACAGGTGTGCTATAGATAGAATAGGAATAGAATAAAATAAAATAAAATAAAGTTACAGTTCTTGGAGGGTAGGCAGGGGGGCACCAATAATCCTTTCAGCATTCCGAACCGTTCTCTGTAGTCGTCTGATGTCTGATTTTGTAGCTGAACCAAACCAGACAGTTATTGAAGTGCACAGAACAGACTTAATGAAGGCTGAGTAGAACTGCTTCAGCAGCTCCTGTGGCAGGTTGAATTTCCTCAGCTGGCGAAGGAAGTACAACCTCTGCTGGGCCTTTTTAACAGTGGAGTCAATGTGAGTGTCCCACTTCAGGTCCTGAGAGATGGTGGTGCCCAGGAACCTGAATGACTCCACTGCCGTTACAGTGCTATCCATGATGGTGAGTGGGGGGAGTGCAGGGGGTTTCTCCTGAAGTCCACAATCATCTCCACAGTTGACTGCACCAGCCAGCCAGCTCTTTAACCTCCTGTCTGTAAGCAGACTCGTCTCCGTCCTTGATGAGACCGATGACTGTAGTGTCATCTGCAAACTTCAGGAGCTTGACAGAGGGGTCTTTAGAGGTGTTAGAGGTGCAGTAGAGGGAGAAGAGCAGTGGGGAGAGGACGCAACCCTGAGGGGCGCCAGTGCTGGTGGTGCTGGTGGTGCGGGTGAATTTACCAATTCTCACTAGCTGTTGCCTATCTATCAGAAAGCTGGTGATCCATTGACAGATAGAGCTAGGGACAGAGAGCTGGGTTAGTTTGGTCTGGAGGAGTGTTGGGATGATGGTGTTGAAAGCGGAGCTAAAGTCCACAAACAGGATCCTCACATAAGTCCCTGTTTTGTCCAGATGTTACAGGATGAAGTGCAGACCCATGTTGACTGCATCATCCACGGACCTGTTTGCTCGGTAAGCAAACTGCAGGGGATCAAGTAAGGGTCCAGTAATGTCCCTTAAAGTGCCACAGTAAAGTGGAAGATGTAACACCAACATGTCAGAAAGAAAAAAAAATAAAACAGAATCATCTTTTCTATACCCACTGTGTGTGTGTGTGTGTGTGTGTGTGTGTGTGT